>NC_041381.1:708400085-708414224 GCF_002162155.2 Triticum dicoccoides
GCGGCGGCGCGGACATGTCCAGCGCGACGCGGACACGTCCGGCGGCGCGGGGAGGAAAAGCTAGGGTTTCGGGGGATTTTCATCCGCGAATTTCGGGGGGAGGCACATATTTATAGGTAGAGGGAGCTAGGAGAATCCAAATGAGGAGCGATTTTCGGCCACGCGATCGTGATCGAACGACCGAGAGCATGGAGGGGAGTTTGCTGGGTTTTGGGCCACTTTGGAAGGGGTGTTGGGCTGCAACTCAAAGAGGGCTTTGCAGTTATCCGGTTAACCGTTGGAGTACCAAACGACCTCCAAATGGCACGGAACTTGACAGGTGGTCTACCGGTACTATACCAAGGCCGCTTGGCAAACCTCGGGCCATTCCGAGAAAGTTTAACACCCACTCACAACAAGAGACAAAAAGGGGGGACGCCGGGGAACATAGGAGTGCCGGATTGCAAAACGGACAACGGGGAAAATGCTCGGATGCATGAGATGAACACGTATTTGAAATGAGATGCACATGATGACATGATATGAAATGCAGATGATGACATGGCAAAATGCAACACGCAAGCAAATGACATGGCAAAGATGGCGAATAACGGGCAGACACCTGGCGCATCGAATCCGGGGCGTTACAACACTCCTCCACTAACAAGAGATCTCGTCCCGAGATCTTAGGACCGAGATGGAAGGAAAAAGGGATGAGGTGAAACAAGAACTCAAGAAAAGAATCAAAGAATTGAGAGCACTCGAGAAAAAGAGATGAACAACAAGAATGATGAGAATCGAAAGCTCACGGGATCAGATAGACTATGAAATGACTCGTTCTAACCGGAGTGGTTAGAATGAGAAAAGAAACGAATAAGACTGAAAGGATTTTGGCAGAACTCTGACTGACCATGGAAAGAATAGAACATGAACTAGTGAGGATGGAATGACACTTGATGAACTCTTGAAGAATGAATTAAATCATGAAGAACCACCATGAAGAACTCCGGTACAAAAGGATGATGAGATAGAATGAAGGATGAAAGAATAAGATGAGCCTTGCGGTGATTTAGATGGAGGTTCCGGCGAAATGGCCGAGGAAGTTTGAACTCCGGAAAAGAAAAGATGAAACCACTTGGAACTAGAATTTATTCATCAAGAACAAACTACGAAGGAAGGGATTAATCACTTGGATGAAATAAGAATAAGATTTATTGTATGCTTATCCTTCATCAAATTAAATTTATGACAAGCAATGGATTTTTGCATACTACTTATTCTTCTTTAAAAGGATTGAGAATTGACATATCGCAAACTTGAGAAGGTCTTCATGAACCACCGGTAGGATTGAAGAGAACGAATGAATTAAAAAGATAATCAAGGAAAGAGGATCTTGAATGAACCACCGTAAGAATTCAAAAATGACTGATGAAAGAGTATGAATCACCGGGAAGAATTAGAAGAACCAATATGCTTGAGGGGATTTAGAAGCAAAAGAACAAAGATCATGATCTGATTAAAGAACACTTGAGCGAAGCACCGGGATAAATGGATAACGGTAGCTGAATGTGAGGACAAAGAATTCTTCTGGAACGATGGCCTCCGGTGAAAAGAAACGGGAAAACAACTCCTGACATACTCCGGATGGGTAGGCAAAAGAATATCTGACAAATGGAATATATCAAGACTGATAACATGAAGCTAGAACCACGAATCTTCGGGAGAACGGGCAAGATTGAGAGGAAAACTCTTCTTCGATCTTCAAATGACGACGAGAAACACCACCAAAATTACTGAGATACTCCGGTAGAATGAAAAATAGAGAGGTTGAGCCAACAATGAAAAGAATTTGAAACCGATCTTGGAAAAGGCATGTGACTGATGGGATCCATTCTTACATCACACTTGAAAAGAATTGAGAATAACTCCAGGGGAATTAGAAGAGTCAGGTAAGATCCTGGGAAAAGACCTGTGGGTTAGGGCCCACTAAAAGAAAACACCGTTCAAAAGGATTGTTGACAAGATAAATGATGCACCGGAACAATTGAAAATATTTGAATGAGGTGACAACCTCAAATTAATTCGAACACAGACAAATCTCTTGAGAAGTCTTGAACACTCCGGAAGGATAAACTGGCGAGAGGCGAACGAGCAGGTAAAACACTTGAGCCGAGAGAAAGAATGTGATCAACCCAGAAAACTTGAATCGAATCCACCGGAAAAGAAAGGGATGAAGAATGACGAACGAGACGAGAATTCACCGGTTGAGATAATTGAGGGAAGACTGAAGAGGCTCCACACGAATGAAATTGATGGTCGAAAAAGACTCAGACTCCGGGAAGAGGAGGGTGGGAGAGCGGGAAAACAAAGGCAACTTGGAAAGGGAATCGACGAATATCTTGAAGAGAAAACACCGGTTGAAATCATTGAGGAAAGAAGGCAAAGACTTCGCACGAGTAGGATGGATACTCGATTACGGACTCCGGTTCTGAGAAGAAGAAGGGAGGGCGGGTGGGAAAAATAAAGGACAACTGAGGGTTGAACTTGGAAACGAAGAAGAGGCTCGAGTCAACTTGACGAGAAATGCACCGGATCAAAGAGCTGGGGAACAACGATCGGAAAACCAACTGCGTGCACCTAAAAGAAAAATTTGAAGGGGAAGAGGAGTAATTCAAAACACCTACGTCAAGATTCCTCACCAGAGTGACGAAGGGGCAGAGGAGTAAAAAGAATTCCTACTCTCCGATATAACTAGACTCCGAAAATAGTTTTCTTCTAGACTCAACAACGGCCAACAATCAAGGGGGCTCCTAGGGTCGGTCGAGGCTGTGATACCAACTTGTCACGCCCAATATGCGACCCTATCCAAAAGGAACTCAAAGGTCCCACCAAGGATAGACCCGCATATTGAAACGCTTTTGCAAGGTGGATATCATTACATCAACATTACATAATAGATGGGGATACATACAAAAGGCATACAATGCCACACGAATACAACATCATCTTACAAAAGAGCACCATCCGACTACGGATGAAACACAAACAAAAACTCAAACGACATCCACCCTGCTAGCCCAGGCTGCCGACCTGGAACCTATCCCCTGATCGAAGAAGAAGTAGAAGAAGAACACCAGACAAGCAAACATCGCTCTCGCGTCATGATCATCGCATAACCTGCACCTGCAACTGTTGTTGTAGTAATCTGTGAGCCACGAGGACTCAGCAATCCCATTACCATGGGTATCAGGACTAGCAAAGCTTAATGGGAAATGAAGGAGTAAAGTGGTGAGGTTCCAGCAGCGACTAAGCATATATGGTGGCTAACATACGCAAATGAGAGCGAGAAGAGGAGCAAAGGAACGGTCGTCAACTAGTAATGATCAAGAAGTGATCCTGAACACCTACTTACGTCAAACATAACCCAGAAACCGTGTTCACTTCCCGGACTCCGCCGAGAAGAGACCATCACGGCTACACACTCGGTTGATGCATTTTAATTCGGATCTGGGGTCAAGTTATCTACAACCGGACATTAACAAATTCCCATCTGCCACATAACCGCGGGCATGGCTCCCGAAAGTTTATACCCTGCAGGGGTGTCCCAACTTAGCACATGACAAGCTCTCGCGATCAACGAAGGAATAGACCTTCTCCCAGGAAGACCCGATCAGTCTCGGAATCCCGGTTTACAAGACATTTCGACAATGGTAAAACAAGACCAGCAAGACCGCCCGATGCGCCGACATCCTGATAGGAGCTGCACATATCTCATTCTCAGGGCATCACCGGATAAGCTAAGTGTACAGGTACCGACGAATCCAAGTTGCCAAGGAATGGTCCCGCACGGTGCTCTAGTTTGGACCAACACTTAGACAAGCATTGGCCCGGGGGAGGCTATAATAAAGATGACCCTTGGGTTAATTACTCCCAAGGGTAAGGTAGGTGGTGGTGAGGCAAATGGTAAAACCAAGGTTGGGCCTTGCTGGACAAGTTTTATTCAAAGCGAACTGTCAGGGGGGTCCCATAAATCACCCGACCGCGTTCGGAACGCAAAATCCGGGAACATAATACCGGTATGACGGAAACTAGGGCGGCAAGAGTGGAACAAAACACTAGGCATAAGGCCGAGCCTTCCACCCTTTACCAAATATATAGATGCATTAATAATATAAGAGATATTGTGATATCCCAACCAAAATCCTGTCCACCATGGAGAAATCTTCAACTTCACCTGCAACTAGCAACGCTATAAGAGGGGCTGAGCAAAACGGTAACATAGCCAAACAACGGTTTGCTAGGAATGGCATCAAAGGTTAGAGGTTCATGGCAATTTGGGAGGCTTGATGAGCAAAAGATAGGTAACGCAGCAAAGCGATAGAATGAAGCAACTAGCATAGTGAAAGTGCAACTAATCCCCGGGTGGTTTTGGTAATTAATAACAACATATATATCATTGAACTAATAGTTACTTGAGAATCATTTCAGAGAGTTCAGTGATATGGGTATGGCAAGGACTGAAGAAGTGGACCCCCCAAAATGCTAAGGCAAGCATTGGCAAAAGCTCAAGACTCCATTTTTGGTTTAGTGATCCAAGATCACATTGAGTCCATAGGAAAAGCCAATACTATTAAAAGGGGATGAGGTTATGATGATGATCTGGTTGCTCAAGTGCTTAGTGATACATCTCCTAAACTATCAGCAACTTTCACTGCCATATACACTCATAAGTAGTCTCGGTCCCACCGATATTCCAAACTCAGTCACACCGAGATGAACCACCTCAGCCATAAGCCAAGCCCTAGAAAACTCGGATTTTCTGATTCTGAACTCGGTCTCACCGAAACATGAGTTGCCAAGCTTCTGTAACCTTCTGTCATCAAATCGGTGTCACCGAGATGATGAAGTCGGTCCCACCGAAACTGGCATGCCCTTGTCATCGCACGAATCGGACTAACCGAGATTGTATTTTCGGTCCCACCGAAAATCCCAACGTTCACATTATTTGAACTATCGGTCTCACCGAGTTGTCCACTTCGGTCCCACCGAGATTGCTCAAATGTGTGTAACGGTTGGATTTTGTGTGGAGGCTATTTATACCCCTCCACCCCCTCTTCATTCGTGGAGAGAGCCATCAGAAAGAACTACCACTCCTACCTTACATTTCTAAGAAGAGAACTACCTACCCTTGTGTTGAGATCAAGTTGCTCCACTCCCACCATATGAAGCTTGATCTCTAGCCTTCCCAAGTTGCTTTCCACTCAATCCTTTCTTCCACCACAGCCAAATCAGTGAGGAGAGTTGAGTGTTGGGGAGATTATCATTTGAAGCACAAGAGCAAGGAGTTCATCATCATCTACAACATCTATTACCTTTTGGAGGGTGGTGCCTCCTAGATTGGTTAGGTGTCGCTTGGGAGCCTCCGTCATCGAGATATGGAGTTGAACCAAGAAGTTTGTAAGGGCAAGGAGATCGCCTACTTCGTGAAGATCTACCCCGAGTAAGGCTAGCCCTCCGTGGGCATAAGCCATGATGGAATAGACAAGGTTGCTTCTTCGTGGACCCTTCGTGGGTGGAGCCCTCCGTGGACTCGCGCAGCCGTTACCCTCCGTGGGTTGAAGTCTCCATCAACGTGGAAGTACGATAGCACCACCTATCGGAACCACGAGAAAAATCACCACGTCTCCAAAATTGCGTTTGCTCTTCTCCACCTCTCTTTACTACATGTGCAATTTACTTTCCGCTGCCTATACTCTAGAATTGCATGTGTAGGGTGATGCTTGACTTGATCATAAGTGTGAATCTGCCAAAAACTGTTCTTTGTCAAAAGGCAGAATTTTTATATTGTCAAGTAGTCTAATCACCCCCCCTCTAGACATACTTTCGATCCTACACCGTGTGCACTTTGATCCAAATGATGCCAAACTACAAGAATCTCAAGCCAACCGAAGTCATTGGAAGAATTGTTGCTCATGAGATGACACTTAAGGATAAGGAAGAGCTTCACAACAAGTCAAGTGGTGCTTACAAAGCTACAAGTGATGCTCCCACAACCTCAAGTGACAAGTTAGTTTCCAATGAAGAGATAAGCCTAATGGTCAAGAACTTCAACAAATTCTACAAGAATAGAGGCAAAGAGAGAAGCTCAAAGTCTAGATCATATGATGAAAAGAGATCTTCTCGTCGTGATCGAAACTGCTACAATTGTGGAAGACCCGGACACTACTCAAATGAGTGTACGGCTCCCCACAAGAGAAGAGAAGAATCTCCAAGAAGAAGAAGCTCAAGAGATGAGTCACCTCGGAAAGAGAGAAGGAGCAGAGATGATCGTTATGAACGAAGACCCTCTCGGAGAAGCAAGGATTCGGAGAGGAAAGACAAGTCATCAAGGAGCTACACAAGAAGAAAACATCAAGCTCATGTAGGTGAATGGGTCTCCGGCTCCGACTCCGACAATCAATCCGAAGGAAGCTATCACTCCGACTCCGACTACAGTCAAGATGAAGGTGTTGCCGGTCTTGCTCTCGTATCCTCCAACTCCAACTCCTACGACTTATTTGATTCACCAAATGAGGGAATTGGAAGATGCTTCATGGCTAAAGGCCCCAAGGTATCACACCCTGAATTCATTGACTTCAATAGTGATGAGGATGACTTGCTTGGTGAAGATGAGCTCTTGCTTGATAAATCCAGTGAGCCTAGTAACGATGAACATGCTAATAGTCTTTATAGTCGAGAAGAGTCGAATGACAATGCTATGAAGAAGATTGAGCGTCTAACTAAAGAACTAAACACTCTTAAGTTAGCTCATGAAACAACTCAAAAAGATCATAGAGAGCTCCTAAGATCTCATGAGAAGCTACGCTTCGAGAAGCTCACTCTAGAGCAAGAACATGAGTTTCTAAAAGCAATCAATGACGATCTTCGAAAGAAGAGTTCTTCATATCTTGCCAAACGACTTCTCTTGTCTAATTTCTTGCCACCCATTAAGACTAAGCATGACAAGCATAAGAAAAATTCTTCCTCTAGCAGTAACAATAACCATGCTAAATCCAATGTTGTTGCTTCTAGTAGTTCTCTTGATTCCACTAACAATGTTTCAAGCCAAGTTACACTTGAGCAAGAAAATAGTTTATTGAAAGGGATCATAGAGAAAGGTGTCTACAAGAGCCTTGCCGGAAGCAAGAACTTTGAGGAAATTGTTCGCAAGCAAGGAAGGCACCGGAAGAATCGAGGAATTGGTTTTGAGCGAAAGTTCAACGCCGAAGGCGTTGAGTGGGAAGAAGGTCAATATCCTACTCCACAGTTTGTTCCTCAAAAGGAAAAGTATGATCCTACTTCTTCCAATGTGGAACAAGCTCAAGATGACCTTCCACCACAAGACCACAAGCTAAAAGGCAAGGACAAGCTTCAAGAGGAGATTGATGCATTTGTTGAAGCACCTCAAGCCATGGTCAAGTGGGTTCCCAAGGAAACGTCAAGTTCTACTTCGTCAAGCTCAACTACAACCCCAAGGATTCCCATCAAGATGATGTGGATCCCGAAGAAGAAGAACTAGAAAGTTCTTGAGGGTGACTCCGCCAACATACTTCACTCACATTATTTTTGGCAAAAACTTGTGCAATCAACTTCCACATCGTGCACTAGTTCATGGAGTCACAAACCCTCTTGTTGGTATGTCAAGGGACAAGGTAATCATTGCTTTCATGGACATCATCTGTTGTGAACTTTAATCTATGTCCATGGATATCCTTGTTTGTTCCTTGTGGGACTAACCCATGTAGGTATTGAAAGTGCCCGAATCCAAAGGATAGCTCCCAACTCTTGATGATCTCCATCAACATTGAGCATCTACATCTTCAACATCTACATGAAGTCTTCTACGACAACCCAAGGTTAGTTTGACCCTTTAAAAGGGGTTCTCACATCTAGGGGGAGCTTTGCTCTAAAAATTGAGCTAAAGCATCTTCAAATGATGTGAACACATCAATGCTTTATGTAAAAGTGGTAACCCCACTTGTGCTTAAACGATGAGTATGACCTATGATCAAATGTTCTCATTTGGCTCCTAAGTCAATATACTCATATAAAGATGACCTAGTCATCGACAAATTGTGTGTTAGTTGCTAGAGTTTTGGTTGTGCATGTTTGACACATATTTCATTTGCTATCTTATTGTGTGAGCATGTTGGATGCATGATTTTATCCATTCGAGGACATCCATTTGTTGTTTTGGTCGTTTTGATTTTTTCTGACCAAATGGATGGACAAGAATGCCTAAGTACCTCCCCTAGCTATCTATGCTTTCTTGTCTCAAATTCTATTCATGCTTACATCACAAATTTTGAACAAGTCATTTTCGGACCCTCCGGGTGAGGAGCACTCGGAGCCACCGATCCGTCAAGGGCTAATTTCCAAAACCTTCTAATTGATTTCGGTCAGACCAACTCACTCAAACTCGGTCGAACCGAAAGCATTTAGACTGATCTAGGTTTTCATCTCGGTGAAACCGAGTTGTGATTTTTGGCGTGACCGAAGTGCATAACTGCCTAGCAGTTATCCATCTCGGTGCCACCGAGTTTTACAACTCGGTCCCACCGACAGCGAAGGGGTATATATTCCGAGGGCCGCGCGCGTTGATTCCTCCTTCAAATGTTTCGCCCCCACACCCCTTGCTGCCGTCGCCTTGGTCTCCGGATCGTCGCCGTCGTCGCCTGTGCGCCCTCGCCGCAGGTCTCCGTCGCCGTCAACGGACATCTCCTCCGCGCCGTTGCCGCCGTAGAAAAACTCCACCAAGTTAGGGTGAGTTTTGATCCCACTCGTGCTCCCATCTCTGATTCAATGCACGTTTGGATTGCCTAGTATCTTGCCACGATTGAAATCCTCCTGTACACCAGATTAGTTCGTTTGAACTAGATTCGAGTAAAAGTTTTAGGGTTAGGTTTCCGCGGAACACATCTCGGTGAGACCGATTTTATAATTTCGGTATGACCGATTTGGCCTATGGCCATTGCACTGCACCTTTCGGTCCAACCGAGTTGTGCAAAATCGGTGTGATCAAAATGAAGATTCTGTGAAACCCTAGTGTTTTCGGCAGGACCGAAACCCACTTCGGTCAAACCAAAAGTGGTGTGCCAAGCTCCTGTTTAACACTTCGGATTCACCGAACCTTAAACTCGGTCTGACCGAAATGTCTTCTGTGAAAACCTAATACTAGAATTTGAACTCATTTTTTTTGCAAAAACTTCTGCAGTTTGTGATGACTCTTCTTCTCTGCCTACACCTTATCTATTCACAGGTTGTCAGCCATGTCAGATGCCAGTGACAGTCAGAACAGGTCAGAGACACCCATTGCAGACATTCCAGAGGCAGGCACTAGTCCTGATCCTAGTAGCTCATCTGATGATGGTGAGAGGAGTACACCAAGTGGTTTGCCTCCTGCAGCCAGAGCATGAAGACAATGTTGTTGTGATGGATGAGGAGGATCCGACATCTGTTGAAGGTCAAGCCAAGATCGAAGCTGCTAAGAAAGCCAAAGCTGACAAGGAAGCAGCAGCAGCAGCAGCTAAACCAAAGAGTTTCGGAGAGCAAATACTTGAAGCTACTCAAAGGATTGAACAACGCCTGGCCAGCATTGTACAGTCTCAGGAGAGCTTAGAGAGGATTGTTGAGGACAAGATCCACGCTCTGGACGTGAAGCTGATTGAAGTACAAGTGACCGTCAACAAGCTCGAGGCAGACATTGAGGAAGCAAAGCAGGAGAAGGAAGAGCTTATGCGTGAGTTGCAGGATGACTTAGTCCAGGATTCTCATCGACAGACTGCTCCGGTTCCCAAAGGACCCCGATCAGCTGCTATTCCAGTGACTGACACCAGGACTACAGCTTCAGCACCTCCCACAGTTCCAGCAGTTACTCCAACTCCAGCTCCAGTGACCACTCCTCCAGCACAGACATCAGCTGAAGTCTTTGCCGATGCTGTCATATCCACTCCGACATCAACCCAGACGGGAGCCGCCAGCAGAGTCCACAGTGACGCTTAGCTTTATGCTTTTTCGAACTTTTTGGTAACTTGTTGCCAAAGGGGGAGAAATTGTATAGATCATAGGACTTCGAGAGAGAGAGTGATGTTGTCTTTGCGCTTTTGCTCTTTCGTTCTTTTGGTTTTCAAGACATTCAGTGTGTTTGATACTCCGTTTGATTCTACCTTAATGAGTGCTTGGTCGTACTATGCTTTAATGTGTGCTTAATGCTTATCATATGCCATTCCTATCTCGTATGACCATTTACTCATGTCTTGGTGATTGGGTGCATGCTGTTCATTCTTATCATTTTGTGCGCTCCACCAAGATGTATGTGACATGGAAGAGTGACCCATGATCCTAATCAATTGTGCATTTGCATTCAAACGCAAATCTTAAATAATGCACAAATTTAGGGGGAGCTCTTGCTTATCACATACTTCTCAAAGCGACGATATTATTCATTGATTATATCCTTTGTCGAAGCTTTGATCTATATGTTGTCATCAATTACCAAAAAGGGGGAGATTGAAAGTGCAACTAATCCCCGGGTGGTTTTGGTAATTAATAACAACATATATATCATTGAACTAATAGTTACTTGAGAATCATTTCAGAGAGTTCAGTGATATGGGTATGGCAAGGACTGAAGAAGTGGACCCCCCAAAATGCTAAGGCAAGCATTGGCAAAAGCTCAAGACTCCATTTTTGGTTTAGTGATCCAAGATCACATTGAGTCCATAGGAAAAGCCAATACTATTAAAAGGGGATGAGGTTATGATGATGATCTGGTTGCTCAAGTGCTTAGTGATACATCTCCTAAACTATCAGCAACTTTCACTGCCATATACACTCATAAGTAGTCTCGGTCCCACCGATATTCCAAACTCAGTCACACCGAGATGAACCACCTCAGCCATAAGCCAAGCCCTAGAAAACTCGGATTTTCTGATTCTGAACTCGGTCTCACCGAAACATGAGTTGCCAAGCTTCTGTAACCTTCTGTCATCAAATCGGTGTCACCGAGATGATGAAGTCGGTCCCACCGAAACTGGCATGCTCTTCTCATTGCACGAATCGGACTAACCGAGATTGTATTTTCGGTCCCACCAAAAATCCCAACGTTCACATTATTTGAACTATCGGTCTCACCGAGTTGTCCACTTCGGTCCCACTGAGATTGCTCAAATGTGTGTAACGGTTGGATTTTGTGTGGAGGCTATTTATACCCCTCCACCCCCTCTTCATTCGTGGAGAGAGCCATCAGAAAGAACTACCACTCCTACCTTACATTTCTGAGAAGAGAACTACCTACCCTTGTGTTGAGATCAAGTTGCTCCACTCCCACCATATGAAGCTTGATCTCTAGCCTTCCCAAGTTGCTTTCCACTCAATCCTTTCTTCCACCACACCCAAATCAGTGAGGAGAGTTGAGTGTTGGGGAGATTATCATTTGAAGCACAAGAGCAAGGAGTTCATCATCATCTACAACATCTATTACCTTTTGGAGGGTGGTGCCTCCTAGATTGGTTAGGTGTCGCTTGGGAGCCTCCGTCATCGAGATGTGGAGTTGAACCAAGAAGTTTGTAAGGGCAAGGAGATCGCCTACTTCGTGAAGATCTACCCCGAGTAAGGCTAGCCCTCCGTGGGCATAGGCCATGATGGAATAGACAAGGTTGCTTCTTCGTGGACCCTTCGTGGGTGGAGCCCTCCGTGGACTCGCGCAGCCGTTACCCTCCTTGGGTTGAAGTCTCCATCAACGTGGAAGTACGATAGCACCACCTATCGGAACCACGAGAAAAATCACCGCGTCTCCAAAATTGCGTTTGCTCTTCTCCACCTCTCTTTACTACATGTGCAATTTACTTTCCGCTGCCTATACTCTAGAATTGCATGTGTAGGGTGATGCTTGACTTGATCATAAGTGTGAATCTGCCAAAAACTGTTCTTTGTCAAAAGGCAGAATTTTTATATTGTCAAGTAGTCTAATCACCCCCCCTCTAGACATACTTTCGATCCTACACATAGCAATGATAGTAGTGAGATCCAGGGTAGCGGTCATCTTGCCTGAAATCCCGCAAGAAAGATGAACGAGTCCATGAAGAAGATGAAGCCACGAAGACGAACTACACGTAGACGAACGAATCCTCACGATCGCAACGAAATGGGAACTATCGAGAAGAAGCACACAACATGGTAAACACACCACACATGAACAAGACATGATGCACAACAAGCATGATGCATGAAAAGGCTACATGAAGCTACTCATGACAAGAGATGATGCAAACAAGAACAACACATCAAGGCAAGTTTAAATGAGGTCGGAAACAACATATAACAAATCCGGTAAGTCCTCATATGCAAATTTCGAAATTGGTCCAGAAATGAATAAACCTTATATTCAAGTTGTTAAACAGCAAGTTAAGATGCACCAAGATGATCTACCCGAAATTCTAGTCAAGTTACATATAAAGTTCATTTGATTTGGAGCTACGGCCTAGAAGATATGAGCAAAACAAGTTAAGCATGGCATTGATGCAAAATGCACCCAAACATCAAGCAAACACACCAAAACAAGGATGCAACATGATAATTTGAAGCTACATGTAAAAGCAACCAAGTTGCATATAGAACACACTCAAAACGGAGCAACGGTTCAACACATACACTCTATACAAGACATAACAACAATTTGTCCATAATAACAACTAGGCATCTTGAAAGCACCAAATCAACATGCTACAGCACCCCAACATAATAACAAAAGACATGGGCATGAAGTACAGGTAAAGCATAACAAAACATGAACACTGAGCTATCTCCAGAAACAAATAGAACATGCTCGAAAACACATGGAAAGATTGCAAATAATAACAGTTTCAGACTTAGCAGGAAATAACATCAGGTTGCAATGTTCAGAGCTATCAAACAACATGTTACAGGAACTTATCATGGCAAACAAAGGCATGGCATGAATCTACTAAAATCATAGAACAAAAGTCCCTTACTGACCATGAGCCAAAAAGGCACAGAAAATATGATGGCACCCATGTAAACATGGCAAGTTATATTACAGATTCAAACATGGCAGGAACAACAATAAGTAGGCATGTTGGTGAGCTTGAACCACTCACCACAGAGCAATACATGGCATGGCAAAGCAACCCACAGTAAGAACACATGTTTATGAAGCTAAGAATGGCAAGAACAAGTTCATAGGGTGCATGGAACACTAGCAAAACACATGGGAACTAGTGAACTTAATGTTAACAGGCTGATAGCAACATTATGAAGCAACTTTAGAGCAAGATTACAACATGTTCCAGTAGGCTATAATTGCAACCAGTGGCATGAATGGATAGAGCAAGACATGTAGATCAAAACATGTTTATAGAGCATCTCCAGATTATGCATAGAATGATTAGTAGTAACATGTTTACATAGCAACGAAATATAACAGAATCTGCCGAGCAAAACAGCAACAACAAGTACACTACTTAACAAGCTTGATGCACTCAGCACACAACTCACAAACATACATGGTAAGCACCTCTGTAAAGAAGACATAGCATAGATCAAAACACATGTAGAGATCAACCTCATAGGATGCACACATCAAACATGGTAAAAATGAGAAATGAGCAAGTTATAACAGTTTCAGCAGATTAACATCAACATGCACTCTTCCAACAGCATTTCGGGCATCAAGATGAGCTCAAATGAAAATGATGCAATGGAATGAAATGGAGTACTCGTCGAGACGAACAATTTGACATATTACAAGCACAAAACGGAGCTACGGATGCAGAGATACAATGCGATGAACATGGCATGATTATGCAAAAATTACAGGACTTGGGAATTCGGGGGTCAACCTAGTTGCACGGATTTCAAAGCGGCACGGATCTCGCTGGAGGGACTCACCGGAGAGCGGCCGGAGTCGAGGGAGAGACCGGAGGAGGCTGGATCCGGCCCTCCCGTGGCCGGATCTGGCCGGGGCGACGGGCGGGGCGCCAGATCTGGAGGAGGCCGGGGCGGGGGACGACGGGGCCGGGCGGAGGAGCTGAGCCGGCGGCGGAGCTTCGGCTCGCCGGCCATGGCGGGGCTGGCGGCCGGAGTGGAGGCAGAGGGGCGGCG
>NC_041381.1:708414633-708448904 GCF_002162155.2 Triticum dicoccoides
GCGGGGCGGCGGCGCAGGCCACGCGGCAGGCCGCGATTGTACGGGCGCGGCGGCGCGGACACGTCCGGCGGCGCGGGGAGGAAAAGCTAGGGTTTCGGGGGATTTTCATCCGCGAATTTCGGGGGGAGGCACATATTTATAGGTAGAGGGAGCTAGGAGAGTCCAAATGAGGAGCGATTTTCGGCCACGCGATCGTGATCGAACGACCGAGAGCATGGAGGGGAGTTTGCTGGGTTTTGGGCCACTTTGGAAGGGGTGTTGGGATGCAACTCAAAGAGGGCTTTGCGGTTATCCGGTTAACCGTTGGAGTACCAAACGACCTCCAAATGGCACGGAACTTGACAGGCGGTCTACCGGTACTATACCAAGGCCGCTTGGCAAACCTCGGGCCATTCCGAGAAAGTTTAACACCCACTCACAACAAGAGACAAAAAGGAGGGTGACGCCGGGGAACATAGGAGTGCAGGATTGCAAAACGGACAACGGGGAAAATGCTCGGATGCATGAGATGAACATGTATGCGAAATGAGATGCACATGATTACATGATATGAAATGCAGATGATGACATGGCAAAATGCAACACGCAAGCAAATGACATGGCAAAGATGGCGAATAACTGGCAGACACCTGGCGCATCGAATCCGGGGCGTTACAAGCGCTCTTTGTAAAAACGCGCTACTGATAATGATAAGAATGTAAAAAAATCAAAAATACATTGGTCATCGATGACCTTTTTGTGTAGGATCTAAATTGTCAATAGGAATCTTCTCCGGTTTAAGAACCGGTGAAGATTCCTATTGCGGGCACAGATCCTACACATGGAGTTCAATGAAGACCAAGTTGTTGTGATGGTTTGAGAAGCACCATATTTAAGGTGGTAAAAATTCTATTCGCGGAGCGAGGTGGGACTAAACTTTGATCTTATTAGGAGGGGACTAAATTTATCAGTTGCGCTAGTTATGGTAAAAGCGCTATTGCTAAGATCTACTGTAGTAGCGCTTTCTAAGAATGTGCGCTACTAGTATCCCTAGCATACCTAGAACGGTCTATCAGTTTTAGTAGTAGCGAGTTTTACAGATTCAGCGCTACTGCTATGCTCATATTACCAGCGCTTGTGCTTCCCGAGCGCTACTGCTACTTAGCAACAGCGATTGCTTTTTAAGATCGCTACTGGTGAGCTCATGTGTATAAGCATTTCCCTAGTAGTGGTCGGCCGCCTGGTGGGCCCTGCCAACTACCGTGATCTCGGCCGACAGCTAGGGCCCGCCGCCTACGGGCCAGGAGGACAAGGCCTCACTGTAGCTTTGCCCCTGATGATGATAGCCTGGTCGAGGGGCGCATGGCTACAGTACCGCCTGCTCCATCTTCGCGACAGATGGCGCGATCTGGTCCAAGCTCTTCTGGATCCCGAGAAGGGCCTTGTCGATATTGCTGTGCTCCAAAGCCGCGTGTCGTGGTACTAAGACTGATAGTAGAATGGGGTGTAGGTATGGAGAGGCAAGATCCTAGCTATGGAGGAGTCGTACACACAAGAGATTTACGAGTTCAGGCCCTTCTCAGAGGAAGTAACAGCCCTACGTCTCGGAGCCCGGAGGCGGTCAACTGGATTATAAGTGTGTGAGTTAAGGGGTGCGAACCCTTCTACCAGTGGAGGGGGGTGGCCTATATAGTGTCTGCTAGGACCCCAGCCAGCCCACGCAGCAAAGGGTTTAATGTACATTAAGACCAGGCGTTACCTGTAACGCCTTACATAAAGTGTCATTATGACTATAAAGGCTACTTAATCACAGACTGTTTCGATACAGAGTGGCTCTTGATCTCCTAGTGGTCGAGTGAGTCTTCATGGTCGTCTGTCTTCGAGTTCGTCGAGTGGCGTCCCTCTTGGTCGACTGGAAGGCGGCTTCTTATAAAGATGTCCTTGGGTAGGGTACTTTAGACAGGTACATAACCCTACCCTAGGTACGTGACTTCATCATTAGTCCCCGAATGGATCGAGGCTTGAGTGAGGAAGGAGTTGATAATTTTTCCGACCCGTTTTCCGTGTTCTCAGTATGTCACATTCTGGATCAATGACCTTTTTTAGCGAGGGCATCAACTTTTCTTTCAGTCGCCCTGATCCATTCTTTTCCTCTGTCGAGTGAACTTTTGAACTTGGCGGATCCCCGAGCGACGGATCATAGGAATCCGCCGTCTGACAGGTTGCTCTGCTGTTAGCGGATTTAGTGGGATCCGAATTTTGGGGAAGTGTGCGAAGCGGAGAGGACCGTGGTACTCGGATGGGATAAGGCGAAGATGCCTCGATTTCCGCCCTGACTTTTCCGCCACGTATCGCGCGCACGACTGTTTCGGGATTTGATAGGATCGCCCGGGCCTACCTATCAGCCACTCGGAAGTGACCTTATATAAAGCGCCGGACAGGGGTTTTTCAACAGTGCGTCTCCATCCCCCTCTCCACTTCCCTCTACCTCGCCCACTGCGCCCACTTTTTCCTCCGCCCACCCACTCCTCGCACGCCTCGCCGGCGACGATGGTGAAGGACAAGACGGCGGCCTTGGAGCGAGCGAAGAAGGCTACGGCGACAGCGAAAGCAAAGGGGAGAGCGACTAGTCGGGGTGGATCTTCATCGCGGTCCCGCCTGCCGCAAGGTTGGGTCCAAGGAGATTGGATCCGCTCGACCATCACCCAGAAGGATCTTGACGATCTGGCCAATGAGGGACTGATCCCCCATGGGTCAGCAAGACTTCCGGGGACCGAGTGGGAACCGCAGCCGCTGGAGGGTGAGTGTGTTCTCTTAGCCGCTCATGTAGATCGCAGATTCTCTCTGCCACCGAATATTTTCTTCCGAGGATTTCTGAACTTCTTTGGGGCACAACTCCACCATTTCACTCCCAATTCCATCGCCTACCTCGCCGCTTTCGTGTCTCTGTGCGAAAACTTCATGGGTTGTCGGCCGCACTGGGGTCTCTTTAAGCACATATTCACTTGTCGCTCTCAGATGGTGAAAAAGGCGAGTCTGGATGATGAGAGGACCAAGGTTATCCAGATGTGTGGGGGGCTTGGGGTCCAAATGAGGAGTAAGCGTGTTTTTCTAGCCATGACCCTTCCCGAGTCGGTTAGAGGGTGGCAGCCAACCTGGTTCTACTGCCAAGACGAGTCGACACCGGGACAGTCGACTGGTCTCCCTCCGTTCTCCATGGACCGAGTGAACAAGCCATCTTCCCTGAAGGTACTTCCGGAAGAAAAGGCTTAGGTTAAAATGTTGGTGGAGCGTGTGGTTCAACTCATTCGCGACGGTGTCACTGGCATGGATCTTTTGGAGGTTTTTCTTCGACGGCGCATTCAGCTGCTCCAGTACTGAGGTCACCCGATGTGGTTGTACTCTGGTACCGAGGACACCACTCGGGTCCACCCAGAGGAGGTTGATGACGCCACATTGGAGAGGTGGATGACTGCCATCACGGGGAACAAAGATAACCCTCGTGGGGCTAGGAAGATCCCACCACTCGACCATTCTTATCAACCAGACACGGTATGACAATTTACTCCCGGTGGTGCTCCTGTTTCATTCACTTTGTTTCATTGCCAATCGGTCGATTGACCTTTGTCTTGTTTCGTTGTTCGTCAGGCCACCACTGAGTTGTACTCGATGCCCAATGGGGCGCAGGCGCCGACTGAGGAGGAGGAGGGAATTGGAGGTGAAAGTCAAGAGGAGTGGGAATCAGATGGTGATGAGGGTGATGAAGATGGTGATTCTGATGAGGAAGAGGAAGAGGAGGAGGAGGAGGAGCTCGCGCCTCCCCGTTCTAAAAGGAGATCCAAGCTTGCCCATGACCCTGCAGTCGAACGTGGCAAGGGGACTGCGCCTGTCGTACAGTCGACCAAGCGTCCTCGGACGACCTCTCCGGCACCGACTAAGAAGGCGCCGAAGCAATCTCGAGTGGCGCTGTCAAAGCCAACGAAGGCCTTGCCGAAGATGAAGATGGCGATTCCCACTATTTCTGGGTAATGACGTAACTTGCGTCTTCTTGTTTCTCATGAATTTACTCTTGGTCGATTTGTTCGTAGACTGACTGAATTCTGGAACTGCAGTGCTGCAACTTCTGAGACCTCGACCAAACCTGAAGATCAAGAGATGGAGGATGCTGTTACTTCCAACCCTGGTATGACCTTTGTAGTTTCGTTTTCAGTCGACAAAATCTTCATTTTTAACTTCGAATCTTTTCTGTAGCTCCACCTAGTATCGTCATTGATCTTCCTAATGATGATGACGAGGAACCACTGAGGCAGAGGAGGAATAGGAGAGCGTCTGCTGACCAGACAGTTCAGGTCGTATCAGCACCTGAGACGTTGGTTGCGGAGGGGGACAATGTCACTCGGCCTACCGTATCCTTTGCGGTGCTGCTGACGAGTGCTCGCCCTTCATCGTCGAGTGCTGATCAGCCTTCACTTTTCTCTACCCACCACGTCCCAGAAGACCAAGCAAGCGCTGCTAGAGAAGCCATACGCCAGGCGGGGGTTATGATGGAGCAAGTGAAGGCGATCTGAGATGCCAGTCAAGCAGCTTCTGACGCCAGTTCAGCCCTTCAGAGCAATGTTCAGGTTGGTCGATCACCACCTATTCTGTTAGGATATGAGACCTGAAAACTTTTATTTCTGAAAATCTTAGTATCTGGATTGGTGGGGGCACGCTGAGTGCACCCACTGGGTGTAGTCACCAAGGCTAGGGTGGACCGCTGGCAGTCGACCATAGTCTTGAACTTGTTCTCATTGCTTGTTTTACTCGATCTGGTCGATTGGAGTCGTAAACCGGTGGGGGTACACTGAGTGCACCCACTGGATGTAGTCCCCGAGACCGTGGTCGACTGCTGGTAGGTGACTATGGTCTGAAGAACACTCTCTTTTTTTGGAACTGTGACTAACTGTTGGTGGTTAGTCTTTCTGTCTTTTTTGGTCGACTGATCGACTCTAGCTGATAGAACCAGTGGGGGCATGCTGAGTGCACCCACTGGGTGTAGTCCCCGAGACTACAGTTGAATGTTTAGATTCGGCTGTAGTCTTAGAAATACTACGCCTTTTCTCTTAGTCACTCGGAAGTGATCTATTTTTGATGTTTGTCGATTGATGCTTCGCAGAAATCTTGTGAGCTTGCAGCTCATTATACTGAATTGGAGAACAAGCATATCCAGCTTGAACTTGATATGAAGCTTGTCCAAGAGAACTTCACGAAGCCAAAGGAGGAGGCAAAAGGTATGTTTGGTGAGAACCTCAACGACTGCCTTTGTTCCCTGATCGCTCCCGAGCTTGATCTCACTGTTATTTTGCAGACAAACTAAGGGACTCTCTGAAGAAGAAGGACCATGAACTCGCTGATGCGCATAAAGAAGCTTCGGAAAAGACCAAACTCGCAAAAGAAAAGTTGGCTTCCGTCAGCAAACTTGAAGAGGAGAATACCAATCTGAAAGCTGCTCTCGACACGGCTAACAAGTATGCCAGTCAACTGAAGAATGACAAGTTGGCCCTGAGTGATAAGGCTAGTGAGCTTGCTGGAAAGAAGAACGACTTGGAGATTTATCTGGGGGGGGCTCGCCAAGAAGTTGTTCCTCATGCTCAAAAGTAAACCCTTATATCCGACTGGTAACACTGATTTATTGTAGAAATGTTGACTTATCCTTGGATCGTATCCGCAGAATTCTGCCAAAGCTTTGAAGAGGAGACTAGTCGAGTGGAGACCGGCTTGGATCCCATCAACTCTCCTGTGAAGGATGAAGCCGCCATGAACATGCTTCGACTCGAGTCCCGCGTTGCCGCTGTGGTCGACTATATTGCGAGGCTGAAGGTTGCAACGTCGCGCATCGACACGGTGCTCTGGCCAAGAGAAACACTTCAGAACAACCTCGAGTCTCTAATGACCCGACTGAATGAAGTTCCAAGTCGAGTGCAAGAATGGAAGAAGTCTTCTTCCAGGTGCGGTGCCAACGTTGCTCTATCTCTGGTCCGTGTTCACTGCAAGGATGCGTGAGAGGACAAACTGGCAGCTCTCAAGGTGGCCAATACCAATAAGCATGACTTCCGATCTTTCATGGAGACTTCCATCGCTGCTGCCACTCGGATCGCTGATGGAATTGACCTGGACGAGTTCGTTGCGCCTTCCAGACCTCCACAGGAGGGGTAAAAAACTTCTATGCTCGATGCTTTAAATTTGTCTCGGTATGCCGAGTGGTTTTTGTAACCGATAAACTTTAACAGGCTTAACGCATGAGCACTTCTGGTTCCGCGGGAAGTTATCTGAACTTGGATTTGACGTTGAATACGTTTGCATCTGCCTCCGAATGAACATTATCTCTCGCTCCATCTATATGCTGTTGTTTGAAATGCTTTTTGGCAGGTAAGGATGAAGCACAGATTGCGATCGACTCGTACTTTGTCATACTTAGGCAAGCACTGGGCTGCAGCTAAGCCCCTGAGTGGGAGGTCTGCTCTCCACTCGGTAGGGTTTTCAAAAACTTAGGCGAGCACTGGGCTGCAGCTAAGCCCCCGAGTGGGAGGTCTGCTCTCCACTCGGTAGGATTTTCAAAAACTTAGGCGAGCACTGGGCTGCAGCTAAGCCCCCGAGTGGGAGGTCTGCTCTCCACTCGGTAGGATTTTCAAAAACTTAGGCGAGCACTGGGCTGCAGCTAAGCCCCCGAGTGGGAGGTCTGCTCTCCACTCGGTAGGATTTTCAAAAACTTAGGCGAGCACTGGGCTGCAGCTAAGCCCCCGAGTGGGAGGTCTGCTCTCCACTCGGTAGGATTTTCAAAAACTTAGGCGAGCACTGAGTTGCAGCTAAGCCCCCGAGTGGGAGGTCTACTCCCCACTCGGTAGGATTTCCGTGGCATACCTATGAAGAAGAAGGTAACAGTCGACCTGCACCTCGTCCTCCTTGCGGGTCGCACGTTATGTTTGTGGCGTAGCTCGAAAGGAGAGGGTAGCAGTCGTCCTGCGCCTCGTCTTCCTTGCGTAGCGCATGTTGTATCTGTGGCGTAGCTCGGAAGGAGAGGGTAGCAGTCGACCCGCGCCTCGTCCTCCTTGCGGAGCGTACGTTGTATTTGTGGTGTAGCTTGGAAGGAGAGGGTAGCAGTCGACCTGTGCCTCGTCCTCCTTGCGGAGCGTACGTTGTATTTGTGGCGTAACTCGGAAGGAGAGGGTAGCAGTCGACCTGCGCCTCGTCCTCTTTGCGGAGCGCATGTTGTATTTGAACTTAGGCGAGCGCTATGCTGCAGCTAAGCCTCCGAGTGGGAGGCTGGCTCACCACTCGGCAGGATTTTGCTTAAACTTACGCGAGTACTTGGACTGCAGCTAAGCCTCCGAGTGGAAGGCTGGCTTACCACTCGGTAGGATTTTGTTTAACTTAGGCGAGTACTTGGACTGCAGCTAAGCCTCCGAGTGGAAGGCTGGCTTACCACTCGGTAGGATTTTGTTTAACTTAGGCGAGTACTTGGACTGCAGCTAAGCCTCCGAGTGGAAGGCTGGCTTGCCATCGGTAGGATTTTGTTTAACTTAGGCGAAACGGATTCGCAGCTAAGCCCCCGAGTGGAAGGCTGGCTTACCACTCGGTAGGGATTTTTTTTTACAGACTTAGGCGAAACGGATTCGCAGCTAAGCCACCTACTGGGGGACTGCTTTATGCGGACAAAAGTAACGACAATCACTGGGAAAATTATAAAGCTCTTGTCTTTGATAAATAAACTACAGAAGTACTTTTATTACAACTCATCCGAGTGAATACTTAAGTATAAAAGGGGCGGAGAAGCTCCACATTCCAAGCTCGGGGCTCGTCAATCGGGTGCTCGATATTGTAAAGACGGTATGCTCCATTGTGGAGAACCTTGGTGACGATGAAGGGGCCTTCCAAAGAAGGAGCGAGCTTGTGTGGTTTCTGCTAATCCACTCGGAGAACCAAATCTCCTTCCTGGAAGGTTCGACTCCTCACGTTTTTGGCGTGGAAGCGACGCAAGTCCTGTTGGTAAATGATCGATCGGATCAAGGCCATCTCCCTTTCTTCCTCTAGAAGGTCGACTGCGTCCTGCCGGGCTTATTCTGCTTCAGACTCGGTGTAGAGCTTGACTCGGGGAGCGTTGTGAAGCAGGTCACTCGGCAAGACTGCTTCCGCTCCGTAGACCAAGAAGAACGGGGTCCTCCCAGTCGACCGGTTAGGCGTGGTCCTTAACCCCCAAAGCACTGACGGAAGCTCGTCGACCCATGCACCAGCTACGTGCTTGAGATCACGCATTAGTCGGGGTTTCAACCCTTTGAGAATCAAGCCATTTGCTCGTTCTGCCTGTCCATTCGACTGAGGATGAGCGACTGAAGCATAGTCGACTCGTGTGCCCTGAGATGTGCAAAACACTCTGAACTCCTCGGAATCGAAGTTTGACCCGTTATCAGTGATGATGCTATGTGGGACTCCATATCTGAATATCAACTCTCTGATGAAGCTGGCAGCAGTGCCGGCATCAAGGTTCTTGATGGGTTTAGCCTCAATCCACTTGGTGAACTTGTCGACTGCTACCAGCACATGGGTGTAACCGCTCCTGCCTGTTCTCAGGGGTCCAACCATATCCAATCCCCATACAGCAAAGGGCCAGACGAGTGGTATGGTCTTTAAAGCTGAGGCGGGCTTGTGTGACATATTGGGGTAAAATTGACATCCCTCACACTTGTCGACTATCTCCTTTGCCATTTCATTCGCTCTTGGCCAGTAAAATCCGGCTCGGTATGCTTTGGCTACAATGGTCCGAGAGGACGCATGATGGCCATAGGTCCCCGAGTGGATGTCGTCAAGGATTATTCGACCTTCTTCCGGCGTTATGCATTTCTGACCAACTCCAGTCGCGCTTTCCCTGTACAACTGTCCCCTTATCACGGTAAAGGCTTTAGATCGGCGGACGATCTGTCGAGCCTCTTCTTCATCCTCTGGGAGCTCTTTCCTTAAGATATACGCGATATACGGCACTGTCCAATCAGGAGTGATCACCAATACTTCCATGATCAGGTCGACCACTGCCGGAACTTCAACTATAGTCGGATCTGTGACCCTCTTAGGTTGCGGAGCTTCTTCGGTAAAAGGATCTTCTTTAACTGATGGAGTGTGGATATGCTCCAAGAACACGTCACTGGGAATAGCTTCACTCTTGGAGCCTATCCTCGCCAAATTATCAGTCGCTTGATTCTTCAGTCGGGGTATATGATGGAGCTCTAACCCCTCAAATTTCTTCTCAAGCTTTCTCACTGCATTGTAGTATCCAGTCATGGCTGGACTTCTAACGTCCCACTCCTTCATCACCTGATTGACCACCAAATCTGAGTCGCCATAAACCATCAGGCGACGGACGCCGAGTGAAATGGCCATGCGCAACCCATATAAAAGTGCCTCGTATTCTGCTTCATTATTGGAGAAATCAAAGTGGATCTGGAGCACATATCTGAGCTTATCTCCTCGAGGGGAAACCAATACTACCCCAGCACCGGAACCAATTAACATTTTAGAGCCATCAAAGAACATGGTCCAATGCTCCGAGTGAAATTGAGTCGGCTGTTGCTGTTCAATCCACTCGGCAAGGAAATCTGCTATTGCTTGGGACTTAATGGCTTTCTTTGCCTCAAATTTGATATCAAGGGGAAGGATTTCAATCGCCCATTTTGCCACTCGACCAGTTGCATCTCTGTTGTGCAGAATCTCTGACAATGGGGCGTCGCTGAGGACTGTAATGGAATGATCAGAGAAATAATGAGCAACCTTCTTCGTGGTCATGTAGATCCCATACACAAGCTTCTGATAATGAGGGTATCTTTGCTTCGATGGGGTCAAAACTTCGGAAAGATAATACACTGGGTGCTAAACTTTGAAGGTTTTCCCTTCTTCTTCCCGCTCGACTGTAAGTACTGTACTGACAACTTGTCCTGTGGCTGCAATGTAAAGCAACAGAGGCTCTTGCTGATTGGAGCAGCAAGCACCGGCTGGGTGGAGAGCAGAGCTTTTAGCTCGGCAAACGCTGCATCAGCTTCTGGAGTCCACTCGAACTTGTCTGACTTCTTCATCAGTCGGTAAAGAGGCAATGCCTTTTCACCGAGGCGAGAGATGAATCGACTTAACGCGGCCAAGCATCCAGTAAGCTTCTAGACATCCTGCACATGCACGGGGCGTTTCATTCGGAGTATGGTGCCAACTTTTTTTGGGTTAGCGTCGATTCCTAGTTCTGAAACGAGAAAACCGATTAACTTTCCTCCGGGAACTCCGAATGTGCATTTTGATGGATTAAGCTTGATATCATACCTCCTGAGACTGGCAAATGTTTCAGCAAGATCAGTCAACAGGTCGGAACCCTTTCGTGACTTGACCACAATATCATCCATGTACGCTTCCACATTCCGACTGATCTGAGTGAGTAAACACTTTTGAATCATCATCATGAACATGGCTCCGGCATTCTTGAGGCCGAATGGCATGGTGACATAGCAGAAGCACCCGAATGGAGTGATGAAAGCTGTTTTGATCTCATCGGGTCCATACAGACGGATCTGATGGTACCCGGAATAGGCGTCTAAAAAAGACAATCTCTCACATCCCGCAGTAGAGTCGACAATTTGGTCGATGCGAGGGAGAGGAAAATGATCTTTCGGGAAGGCCCGATTGATATGTTTGAAATCAATGCACATGCAAAGTGACTTGTCCTTCTTGGGGACCATGACAACATTGGCGAGCCACTCGGAGTGGTAAATCTCTTAGATAAACTCTGCTGCCAGGAGCTGAGCTACCTCTTCGCCAATGGCCTTTCTCTTCTGGATGGCGGACCGTCGAAGATGTTCCTTCACAGGTTTTATCTTTGGGTCGACTCATAGGCAGTGCTCAGCCAGCCCCCTGGGAACACCCGGCATGTCAGCAGGCTTCCATGCGAAGATGTCCCAGTTCTCACGGAGGAACTGGATGAGCGCTTCTTTCTATTTGGAGTCGAGTGTTGTGGAGATATGAGCCGGAGCAGCATTGGGGTCGGTCGGGTGGATGTGAACCGACTTGGTCTCACTAGACGACTGGAACGCTGATTCGGTAGCAGGCTTCTTGGCTCGCAACAAATCACTCGGATCTGCGGTTTTCTGATATTCCTGTAGTTCTACTACCGCCATCTGAGCATCAGCGATCTTTGAGCCTTTCTAAAAGCACTCTTCTGCCTTTTTCCGATTGCCAGTGATGGTGATCACCCCTTTGGGACCAGGCATCTTCAATTTGAGGTACACATAACATGGTCGAGCCATGAATCGTGCGTAGGCTGGTCTGCCTAAAATGGCGTGATAAGCACTCTGGAAATCCACAACTTCAAATGTTAAATTTTCTTTGCGGAAATGCTTCGAATCGCTGAAGACCACATCAAGGGCTATCTGGCCGAGTGACTCAGCCTTCTTCCCAGGTATGACTCCATGGAAACTCATGTTGCTGGAACTGAGTCTGGACATCGGAATGCCCATTCCCTTTAGCGTCTCTGCATACAGTATATTCAATCCGCTGCCGCCATCCATCAGTACCTTAGTCAGTCGAGTGCCTTCGACGATAGGGTCGACCACCAAAGCTTGCCTCCCATGGGTGGCTATGTGCGTTGGATGATCGGTCTGGTCGAATGTGATTGCAGTCTGAGACCATTTCAGATAACTGGGTGTTGCCGGAGCAACCATATTCACCTCACGGTTGATAACTTTCAGTCGACTTTTTCTCTCAACATCAGCAAAAATCATCAGAGTGGAATTGACATGGGGATATTCTTCATCACTGCCCTCTTTGTCCTCAGCCTTGTCCGACTCCTTCTCCTTATCCTTGGACTGTTTTCCTTGAAACTGCTGGATTAAGAGCCGGCATGACGAGTGGTATGTTTTGGGTAGATGAAGTTACCCTCTTCATCTTTTTTTGTGTGGATATGGCATGGCAAATCCATCACGTCATTTCCTTCCTTGTCCTTCACTTTCTTGGGGTTCCAAGATCCTTTGGGTTTCCCTTTGAACTTGCCATGAGTCACGGTCAAGGCTTCTCCAGGAGTAGCGGGTTCGGCTTTCCGCTTCTGCTTCCGACTGGAATTTCCTTTTTTCGACTGGCTTGGCTTGTATTTACCACTCCGGAGTCGATCCTCTTCTTCACCATTGGAATATTTGGTGGAGATCTCCATCATTCGACTCAGGGTCATGTCTCCGGTCCGACCAAACTTCAACCTCAACTCTCTATTCTTAACGCCTTCCTTGAAGGCACATACTGCTTGGTGATCAGATACATTTTCCACTATATGATGCAACGTGATCCACCTCTGGATGTAGTCTCTCAAGGTCTCATTCGACTTTTGCACGCAAACTTGTAGCTCGGTCAATCCTGCTGGTCACTTGCAAGTTCCTTCGAATGTCCCGACAAACACTCGGGCAAGATCTTCCCAAGTGTAAATGCTGCTAGGCGCCAATTGATTCAACCAGGCTCTGGCCGAGCCCTCCAGCATGAGCGGTAGGTGTTTCATGGCCACCTCATCATTTCCACCTCCAATCTGAACAGCCACTCGGCAGTCCTCAAGCCAAGTATCGGGCTTGGACTCACCGGTGAACTTACTCACCCCAGTTGCCAACCTGAAGTTGGGAGGGATCACTGCGGCCCTGATGGCTCTGCTAAAACACTCTGGTCCTGAAACATGAACCCTGCCACCGGTGGGCCCGTCTCTGTCATGGCCTTCACGGTGATCTCTGTTCCGGTCGACCAGACCTTGCACGATAATGGATCTCGCATCAAAGCCTGGTTCCCTGGGGTCGACCGGAGCTCTTCGGCCGACACTGTGCAGGTGTCTGTCATCTTGTTGCCGAGGGACATAAGACCCACCTCTTGGGGGAGGGGTGGGCACTCGACGTCGATCATCGTGATCGAGTCGGTCATCATATGGATCACGTCGACCCCCACGTCCCTCACGCCGCGGAGGCGATTTGGGGCTGTGAGCTGACTGAATAGTATTCACAGCGACGGATCGACTGTGAATCCTATTGCAAGACTGTCATCCGGATGAATTCTGATCTCCTGCTGCCCAGAGCAAATCCCTGATTTGCATCAAGCCTCTGCCAGCCTCTGATTGAGAGGGCTAGATCGACTCCGCTATCCGGGCCGCAGCTGCTAAATTCTGAATTGGGGTTCGGTATACCTGAGTCGTCGGTGGAAAGAGTTGACGTCGACTGGAGTCTGGAACTCGTTTCCGCGCGCGCTCGTCGAGTGCTCGCTGGAGGTTCTCCAGTCGAGTGCGCTCAGCCAAGTTGGCTAAACGCGCATCCTCCAAGGCACGAGCCTCGGGGGTTTCTCCTACGATGGGAGTATGCAGAGCATCCATATTCCGACGGCGAAGCTCTTCTCTTTGCAGAGAAGTAAGTGGTTCGGGTTGATATTCCTCATGGACTTCTGCGGGGTCGCCTCCACCGTCCTCTCCATCGGTGCGGGGGAAGCCGGGAGGACTACAAGGCCCATTGACCATCAGGACCTCCACCGCTGGGTCACTGCTGTCACATTCGGATGCGGTCTCTACGGAGCCAGTTGACAGATCGAACAGACCATAGAGAGATTCGTCGGGCTCGATCGCCGCGACTTGGGTGGTTGCCGATTGGCGAGCCACTGCATTTCTCAGCCACCGCTGAAGCCTCGACCTACCAGAACGCTTGCGCTAGCGGGAGACAGGGAGTGAGGACGATGCAGGAGTAGACCGATATGGGGCCGACGGTTGCCGCAGCAGGACGCCGCGGACACATGCGCGAAGGTGTGTTGCCCCGCGGACGGGAAGCGCGTCAATGTCGAGCGGAGCCTCCTGGAGCCAAGCGGAGTCGTCGGCGATGAACGTGAGCGCGCTGAGACGGATCTCGCGGCCCTCAACCAGAACTCCGCCAGAAACCATGATGAAGGTGATCGGAACAATTGCAACTTCTCCAATAAGCCGCTAAGACACCGGCCCCACAGTGGGCGCCAACTGTCGTGGTACTAAGACTGACAGTAGAATGGGGGGTAGGTATGGAGAGGCAAGATCCTAGCTATGGAGTAGTCGTACACACAAGAGATTTACGAGTTCAGGCCCTTCTCGGAGGAAGTAACAGCCCTACGTCTCGGAGCCCGGAGGCGGTCGACTAGATTATAAGTGTGTGAGTTACAGGGGTGCGAACCCATCTACCAGTGGAGGGGGGTGATATAGTGTATGGGAGGGAAGATACACGCTATGCGGTGGCTGTCGGTGTCAAAACCGGCGGATCTCGGGTAGGGGGTCCCGAACTGTGCGTCTAGGCGGATGGTAACAGGAGACAAGGGACACGATGTTTTACCCAGGTTCAGGCCCTCTTGATGGAGGTAAAACCCTATGTCCTACTTGATTAATATTGATGATGTGTATTACAAGAGTGGATCTACCACGAGATCAAGGAGGCTAAATCCTAGAAGCTAGCCTATGGTATGATTGTTGAAATGGTTGTTGTGTCCTACGGACTAAAACCCTCCGGTTTATATAGACATCGGAGAGGGCTAGGGTTACACAGAGTCGGTTACAATGGTAGGAGATCTACATATCCGTATCCCCAAGCTTGCCTTCCACGCCAAGGAAAGTCCCATCCGGACACGGGACGAAGTCTTCAATCTTGTATCTTCGTAGTCTTGGAGTCCGGCGGACGATGATAGTCCGGCTGTCCGGACACCCCCTAGTCCAGGACTCCCTCAGTAGCCCCTGAACCTGGCTTCAATGACGATGAGTCCGGCGCGCATAATGTTCGTCATTGCAAGGCGGGTTCCTCCTCCGAATAATCCATAGAAGATTGTGAACACTAGGATAGTGTCCGGCTCTGCAAAATAATTTCCACATTCCACCGTAGAGAGAATATCATGTACACAGGTTCAATCTGCTGACGTATCTTGTAGCGTGACGTCACGCCACTACCAAGCCTTTACTTGAATCATTTTTTTTATTACACCACCTCAGCGCGTTTAGCGAAGCGGTTTCCTTGGCACGTCTTGTCGAAGCAGAGATCGGGTTCCCCTTATTCCGGGATCCTCATCAATAAGGACGTGGGTAACCCAACCGCGCCCGTCGCCACGCCCCCTCTATCGAAGGCGAGTCCCGAACGGTCACGGAGACGGCTCTTGGTATTCTCCCTCTTTATAATAGGACCAAGGCTCGTTTCTTTTCTTCAATCCTCCATTGAATCTTCTCCTCGCTCCAAGTTCCATCACCCAGAGCCCCAGATTCGTGTGCTTCGGACCTTCAACAATGTCCGGTTCCGACCTTCAGGGCCGGTGGATGCCCTCCTCCGTCATGGAGGAGGACGTGCTAAAGCTGCGAGAGGCCAAGTACCTGTCTTATGAGATTTCGCACAGGCTGCCCGCCGAAGGGCAGGCCATACCCACCCCCGAGCCCGGCGAGTACGTCATCTTTGTATCCCACCTACTTCGGGGTTTAGGCTTCCCGACGGATCCTTTCGTGAGAGGGCTCATGTTCAACTATGGGCTGGATTTCCACGACTTGGCTCCGGAGTCCATCCTCCATATTTCCGCATATATTGTCGTCTGCGAAGCCTTCCTCCGCGTCACCCCCCACTTCGGCTTGTGGCTGAAGACCTTCAATGTGGAGCCGAAGACGATTGGGGGGCGTCAAGCAGAGTGCGGCGGGGCGGCCGTAAGCAGGAGGGCCGATGCCCCATGGCCCGAGGCTCCTTCCAAGAGGAGCTTGGCTTGTGGCAGCAGGAGTGGTTCTATATCACCGCTCCGAAGGGCAGGAGGCAGAAGCCGCCACCCATATTCCGCTCGGGACCTCCTCGACGGCTGATGTCGTGGGTCAACCAAGGGCTCAACTGGGGGCCGTCAAAAGACGTGCCCCTATTGCAGGGTTGGATTCAAGACCTCCAGGCGAGGGAGATCGATCTGGTCGTGGTGATGCAGGTTATGTTAATTAGGCGTCTCCTGCCCTGCAAACGCCGTCCTCTCCGGCTATGGAAGTTCAATCCGGAGGGACCACGGATTCTCCAACACTTTATGGGTACAAGTTGTTCTTCGGACCACAAGCGGCGTGTCCGGAATTGACCGAGGATGCCGGCCTAAGCTGCAATCGCCCGGATACTCAAGTAAGTAGCCCATTGTCCGGACGTACCATTTGTTTGCTTTTCTAGAATTCCCCTTTTAACCCGTTATCCTGCAACAGGAGTGGATAGCGGAAGCAAAGCTGATACGGTGTCCGGCCCCCCTTCCAGAGACCGCACCAGATCCCGTGCTGGTCAGGATGTTGGAGGTTGCGCCTTCAGAAGAAGGCGAAGGGGAAAATATAGGAGCTACCGCCTTGCCCAAGGGGGCGCTTGAAGAAGGGGGGATCGAGAATCCCTCCCTCCAAGGGGAGAAGAGGACCGCCTCCGAAGACCCGGAGGCCAAAACCCCTAAGCGGGGGAAGAAATCTTCACCAGAGGGTCCTGCGTCCGGGGAGGTCCCGGCCGCACAATCTTCTCTAAAGAATCATCCCTCCAGCGAGACGTGAGTAGAAAAGGGGGAGTTCATTAATGAGAAACATCCCTATTTGTGCTTCTGAGGATAACCGAAATTTTTACCTTGTAGTTCGGATCTGTGACCTTCTCAGATGAGCTCGTCTTCGGGGGACCTTCGTCCGGAGATGATGGAGAGCGAGACGCCTCTGTCTGCTGCGCCGTCGGATAGGGCGGACGAGCCTGAAGTGTCATCACGGAGGGTATCCCCGAGCCCGGCAGAGCCGAAGAGTTCGGCGCCGACTAGTGTTCGGCCGGGGGAGCTGAAGGATCTGCTTGAGAGGGCGTCCATCTCAGAAGATCACCGTGCATTGATGAGTGCGGTGTTGGAAGGATTTCGTCCGCCGAAAGCGGATTGCATAATGCCGTCAGGAGTTTACTGGCGGGGTTTGAGGTACGTAAAAACGACGCACCTTTTTGACAGTTTTGCACATGAAAGTGCGCCCTGTATAGATAGTAGCCCCTGAGACTCGGTAGGTTGTCGAAAGCGACAGCGTGCCAAGGATCATAATCGCAGGTATTGAGTTTCGCCCTTCCTATGCAGGTGGCGGATAGTCCGGGGGCTAGCCGGACTGATGGAGTTGCTGAATTAATGCGGCAACTCGATGTTGCGGATGCGGACATCGCGCTAGTCAACAAGCGACTTGACGAGTCGCAAGGTAAATTGTGTCTCCGCAGTCACCTATTAAGGGAGCAAAAGCCCATCTCTTACAATATTTATGCTTGACGCAGATGGTGCTGCTGCCATGGAGAGCCTTCGGGCAGAACTTGCTCAAGCCAAGGAGCAGGCCAAAAGGAGTGATGCGGCTGCCTCGAGGGCGGCCGAGGAGTTAGAAGCCGAAAGGGCTGCACACTGTCGAAGCAGGGAAGAGATGGCCGAATTGGCCGTTAAATTGAAGGATGCTACCGACCGCAATGAGGCTCTTGAAAAGGAGCGCCTATCGGAGCGAGAAGACCTGGGGAAGGCCACCGCCGAAGCCAAGGATGCCCGTTCTGCAATGCGGGCTATAAAGGAGGAGCTATGTCAGGCCGGAGACATTGTGGCTGGCAAGCCTTTTCTGCTATGTCGCAGGTTTATGGATCCAAAGTATGCCCAGCTTGGCCAGCTGTGGGGTCCGGAGGATCCATATATGGACTTAGCGGCGAGTGCGGCGGATGCCGTTGTGCACTTCCGAAGTCAGAAGGATCACAAGACGGAAGAGCTATTTGGTCTCAATTCCATAGTCCGGATCGTTCACTTCCGCTGACCGATCGGTTGGCCGAATGGGCTGAGCTGAATAGGTTGTCCGGACTTGCCATGACGGATATCGTGACTCATGTCTGGCCGGAGAGGCCCAAGCCGACGAGCTATTTTGGCTTATTGCAGCAGTTTCTTGGGGCGGTGCCGCATATCAAGTTGATGAAGCGGTCGGCCTGCATAGAGGGTGCGCGGATGGCCCTCGCCCATGTGAAGACACATTGGACAGAGATGGACGCCACCGCTGTTGCGACCAAGGGTTCGGACGAGAGCCGGTTACCCGCCGAGCACTATTTTGGGGAAGTTATGCGTGGTGCTCGTGTAATAGAGTCGCAGTGCTCAAAAAATGTCATGTTCAAATGAACGTTTTATTATGTAAAACAATGGTTATGATGTAATCGCTTTTTATACTTGTGCGTTCAAGTATTGGAATATCTCCTATGCGGCCGTTTATGTATACGTGTGTATAACCTGAAAGATGGCAGTCTTCAGCTTCAGCCCCAACGCACAAGGTGCGGGGGTGTTCGCAAAAAATAGCGCATTTTCACACTTAATCCGATGTCTCGGTCCTGGTAAGGAGGTGGTAGCGTAGCAAACGAGGCAACCGGACTATGATGCTTTATCACTTTCACTTAGCCATTGGAGTTCGAGGGTGGGACTACGATATAGCCCCTAGGGGCACCGCGCTCTCCGAATTCGGGGCGCGTGTGTGCCTGACCGGGAAACGGTCCTTCGTCAAAGCGAAGGAATTCTAAACATTCCGGTGGTCGATCGAGTGGTTGACCAGTCTCTCGCTGTATCATGACAGTTAGTTTTCGGCTTTCTCTACTGAGGTGCTCACCCAGCCGAACTGGGGCACAATCGCAGTAGTTCTCCTGGTGCTGCGTTAGCCGATGATACGGAACGTAAGGCAGCAAAACACAGGAGCCGGGGAAACCCAACATTTGACCAAAGACATGATTCGGAGCTGATGCATATAAGGCCTAACTTGAGACACCGAACACTCCCTAAGGTGTTCGGTCTTTATAATAATGGATAGAACAATGCCCTAAACCCCTAGTGTCCAGGTACGGGCGAGGTCTTCTGACGCCGCCGATGCCAAAACGTCAGTCTCCACTCTGGTTATAATGATTAGCCAGGGGAGTATAGCAACAAGAGACAGTAAAAAAGGTTTACGCAGGGTCTTAATCTGAAAAGAATCCTTGCGACGGGTCCCTACTGCACGTCTGCGCCTGTGTCTCTGTTGTGCCGTTATCCTGGACGGGTATGCACATTGTTCATCTGTAAAAAGAGAGGAACTTAGTTTGAAAGGAAATCGTGCGAAAAAGTGCATGAAAAATATTAATAAATGAATAAAGCGGAGTCTATATTAGCTCATTATTGCTTATACGCACAGCCCCTTGTGAAGGGGTGTGCAGCTAGGGAGCCCCTAGCTTATTTATGCCGGACTCGTCTAGCCGTGTCCGGGGTCTTTGAATGACCCTCTTAATGAATTGATGCCACGTGGACCGGGCATTTTAAGTGTAAGAGACGCGTAATATGGTATGGCGTTAAAGCGGACAAAAGCTTCACGTCCCAATAGTGCTTGATGGCTACTTTTGAATGGGGCGACATGAAAGATTAGTTTTTCGCGTCGGAAGTTGTTCGGTTACCCGAACACAACTTCTAGTAATAGGGAGCCTGTGCACTTGGCGTAAGGGCCTGGCGTCACTCCTTTAAAGGAAGTGCGGCTATGTCGAATTGTAGTAAGGTCTATCCCCAACTTGCGGATTGTGTTCGGATATAGCAGGTTTAAATCGATGCCGCCGTCCATCAGGACTTGTGTAAATTGTAGTCCGTCGATTATAGGATCCAATATCAGAGCAGTCCATCCTGCATTTCGAACACTTCTGGAATAATCCAGGTGGTCAAAAGTGATTGGTTTTGACATCCAATCTCGAGGTTCCGCTGGGGTGGACCGTGCGAGACCCATCATAGCGGGTGCCGCATTGTTTTTCCGTATTATCACATGAAGTGAGTTTACTGCTTTGACTTCTTGTGGGAAAGTCTTTTGTTTTCCGGTGCCCTGCTGGTGGGGTTCGTCGTCGTCCTTGCTTGGTGCGTCAAGCCCCTTGTGTTCGGCGTTGAGTCGGCCGGACTGTTTGAAAACCCAACAATCTCGGTGGGTGTGGTTTGCAAGCCTTCCGGAGGTACTGTGGATTTGACATATCCGATCCAAAATTTTGTTTAAGTTGGATAGCTCGTCACTGTTGTCCTTAAGAGGCAGTGTTTTGTTGTTTGGCCGCGAGCTTTTGAATCCGGCATTGACCGCCGCGTTCTTTGGGCTTTTCTCTTTATTCTGGCACTAATCTTTTCTGCGCCGTGATTTTCCGTTTCCATCTCTGATCTCGGATGTACTTGGTTCGCTGGTGCTGCATCTTGCTAGCCATTTATCTTCCCCCGCGCAAAAGCGGGTCATGAGGCTTGTTAGCGCGGACATTGTCCTCGGCTTCTCTTGGCCGAGGTGTCTGGCGAGCCATTCGTCTCGGACGTTGTGTTTAAAAGCTGCTAAGGCTTCGGCGTCCGGACAGTCGACTATTTGGTTCTTTTTAGTAAGGAACCTGTTCCAGAATTTGCGCGCTGACTCTCCGGGCTGTTGAGTTATATGATTTAGATCGTCTGCATCCGGAGGGCGGATATAAGTCCCTTGAAAATTTGCTCTAAACGCGTCCTCAAGCTCTTCCCAACTTCCAACAGTGTTTTCTGGGAGGCTTTTGAGCCAATGGAGCTTGAGGGGTAAATATTTTATGGCGTGGAGATCATCTCCTCTAGCCATGTGTATGTGTAGTATATAATCCTCTATCCAGACTCCAGGGTCTGTTGTTCCGTCGTAAGCCTCTATGTTTATGGGTTTAAACCCTGCTGGGAATTCATGATCCAGCACCTCATTGGTGAAACATAGTGGGTGTGCGGCGCCCTTGTATTTGGGTGTACCGCTGTCTACGGACACTTGGCGTGTTGTGTTGCTTCCTGGGGCCCTCTTTTTTGGCCCGTAAATGGACCTGGCTGCCCCATCTGTTTTCCCAGGATCATGAGTCGGCTTGTGTGCGGCACCGCTTGTAGTTCTTGGCCTATCATCTGGCCGTCTATCCGGCCAGGCGACCTCTTTGTTTTTTGACTGTGGGGGCTCTACGGCTTCCTCGTCAAATTCTGGCAGCAGCTTGCGCTTCGGGTAGCCCTTTGATTGATGGCCATTGCCGTATTTGTCTGCGGTTTTGAGCACTTTGCTCCACCTCATTCTGAGTATGTCTTCCGCTGTTTTGAGCTTCTGTTTTTCCTTCTTCAGACTTCTTGCAGTGGCGACGAGTCTTTTGCAAAGGCTCTTATTCTCCGGTGGCGTGTCCGGCGTGAGGTCGTCTGGACTGTTGGCTTCGCCGGGCATGGATTGATTATCCGATTCGTCCTGTTCGGACGGTTGCTTGGCTGCATGTTCGTCGTCCACTGGTTTGCCCTGCTCTATTGCTGGGTCATTAGGAGCGCTGTTGTTGTTGAGGCGGGACTTAGGGTGGCGTCTGCGTCGCCGTTTTGGTTGTTTATCGGCGGGATTATCCTTTGTCGCGCCCCGTTGGTCCTCGTTATCGCTTCCTTTTGGGGTATCCACCATATATATATCATGGGTTGGGGTGGCCCTCCAGTGCTCTGTGAGCGCTGTTTCTTGATCGTCTCCGGCATCGTCGTCCATACCGTCGATGTCTTCGGAGTCGTAGTCTAGCATGTCGGTTAGATCGTCGACAGTGGCTACAAAGTGGGTGGTGGGTGGGCTTTGAATTTCTTCGTCGCCTGCATCCCAACCATCCTGACCATAATCCGGCCAGGGCTCTCCGGATAGCGAGAGATGCTTTAGCGAATTTAGGATGTCGCCAAAGGGTGAGTGCTGAAAGATGTCAGCAGCGGTGAACTCCATGATCAGCGTCCAATCGGATTCGATTGGCAGGGGCGCAGGAGGTTCAGAGTCCGGCAAGGAGTCCGGCACCTCGGAGTCACGAGTTTTATAGGGGACAAGGCCAGTGTTCGGCTCCATCGCCGCGGATGTTGCGGCACCCGAGGCGGCGTCCAGCCACTCGTCCTCGATCTGCGCGATCGGCTCTGAACTATAGGTCGGAGCAGATTCATGTGCGGCCTCCAAGGCACTGTCCGGCGGCAGAGCTAGATCATGCCCATTGCGACAGTGCGGCACGCTCGGCTGCGGATCGGATCCATCGAAGATCAAGTCTCCGCGGATGTCCCCCGTGAAGTTTAGGCTTCCAAATCTGACCTGACGGCCAGGGGCGTAGCTTTCGATCTGCTCCAGATGGCCAAGTGAATTAGCCCGCAGCGCGAAGCCGCCGAATACGAAGATCTGTCCGGGGAGAAAAGTCTCACCATGGACGGCGTTGTTGTTGATTGAAGAAGCCATTGAGCCTATCACTGACGACACAGAGGAACTCTCAATGAAAGCACCAATGTCGGTGTCAAAACTGGCGGATCTCGGGTAGGGGGTCCCGAACTGTGCGTCTAGGCGGATGGTAACAGGAGACAAGGGACACGATGTTTTACCCAGGTTCGGGCCCTCTTGATGGAGGTAAAACCCTACGTCCTGCTTGATTAATATTGATGATGTGTATTACAAGAGTGGATCTACCACGAGATCAAGGAGGCTAAACCCTAGAAGCTAGCCTATGGTATGATTGTTGTAATGGTTGTTGTGTCCTACGGACTAAAACCCTCCGGTTTATATAGACACCGGAGAGGGCTAGGGTTACACAGAGTTGGTTACAATGATAGGAGATCTAAATATCCGTATCGCCAAGCTTGCCTTCCAATCCAAGGAAAGTCCCATCCGGACACGGGACGGAGTCTTCAATCTTGTATCTTCGTAGTCTTGGAGTCCGGCGGACGATGATAGCCCGGCTGTTCGGACACCCCCTAGTCCAGGACTCCCTCAGCGGCCGATCTAGGGTTTAGTACTTTCCAGCCCACTCACTTCCACAGTCTCGTGTATGTATTAGATTCCCACTCACTCGTCACTTGGTCCAGCTCGATACAGTCACTCGCAGGTTGGGCTTCGCTTGACGCTTGGGCCTATCGGGTCGGCCCGTAGCAGCCTTGGTAGTACTGGATGTAGTAGTTCCCGTGAATGAACGTCTCCGCCCGACGCCACCGAGAGGCCAAACCCTATTTGGCGCCTTAAGCGGCCGATATAGGGTTAATGGTACAGGGCGCACACCCCTTGTCCATGCTGGGCCGGCCCACAATCCTTTCTTTCAGACTTAAAGAAAGCAAAAGACCAACTTTCACTGCGTTAACCAACCAGCCATCTACACTTGACGTGTTTAGCTGTAGGTTTTACCCCTTTTCTTCTTTCTCTCTTCCTTCTTTTTTTTGTATTTTTATTTCATTTCCATTTTTCCTTTCTTTATCCTGTTTCTATAATACAGGAATGTAAATTTCAAATTCATGAACTTTATTCTAATCCGATGTATTTTTAATTCGATCCGATGACCTTTTTTCAATACCGACGAACTTTTTTTTCAAATTTGATGAACTTTTTTTAAAATTCATTGAACTTTTTCAAATTCGATGAACGTTTTTCAAAAAAATAATGATTTTTTTTCAAATTCGATGAACTTTTTTCAAATTCTATGACCTTTTTCCATGTTTTATGAACTTTTTGCAAAAGCGATGAACTTTTTTTTCAAATTTGATGAACTTTTTTCAAAGTTGAGGAACTTTTTTAAAACCGATGAACTTGTTATCAAATTGGATGAACTTTTTCAAATTTGATGAACCTTTTTTCAAAATTTGGGAAATTTTATGAAAATTATTGTACAGTTTTAAATTCACGTTTTTTTTTCTTTTTTTGCGTATTTTTTAATTTAATCAACAAGGCTTTTTCGACCAGCGCTTGCAAGAAAACAAAAGGCTAGGAAAGGAGCGAGTAGCTATCGAGCGAGCGAGCAGCAGCGGGTCGAGCGAGCAGCGATCAAGCGAATGGGCCACGGCCCACTAGGGGCGCGCGTGAGCGCCAGGACAGCGATCGGGCGCTGAAGGCGCTAACGAGGAGGTCTCCACTGAGAGTCTCAACGCGTGAGGCCAAGTCCACTGCGCGACCCTATCTTGTCCGGACCCGTCCGTTTGGGGTAAAAGGGATAAATGGGACGGCCCAGCGCACGACGGCTCGGACCCATCTGGTCCGTTTTGTGTCTGTGCCGACCCATTTCGAGCGCAAACTTGCGCCGGGTTTGGGTCGCGGCGGACAGCGAACGGACGCTTCAAACGTCCGCGTCGGGGCCGCGTGGCAGGCGGCCACCTACCTCCCACCCGCCAACATAAATGCGCACGGGCGGGAGGCCCCACCTGTCATCCGCACAGCGACGGGTCGGCGTCCTTCTTAAATAGGACCCGTGGACCGGTCGTCGTCCTCATCCCAACGCCGGCCCCTCTCTGCCCCCTCGAAAGTCGACACGCCCAAACCCTAGCCACTCCCCGCCCTCGAGCTCGCCGGCCGGCCGCAGCCATGGGTCTGTGGAACCGCAAGGGGAAGCACGACTGCGAGGCCGGCTCCTCCTCCGGCGGCCGCCGCGGATCCGTGAAAAAGGAGGAGCCCGCGTAACCGCCGCGCTCCTCTCGTTGAGCCCCCGCGTCACCGCCGCACTCCTCCCGTCGAGCCCCCGGGTCACCGCCGCACTCCTCCCGTCGAGCCCCCGCACCGGACCCCTTCACCATTGCCCCTAGGCCCTCCGGCGAGCGCGACCGGCAGTACATCTGCGTGGATGTGTGCCGGAGGTACTGGGAGACGAGGACGCCGGTCCCGTGGAGCGACGCCCACCTCCCCAACGGGTGGCACCTCTCCGCGGACCGGGTCCCCATCTCGCCAGTGCCGGCGACCGGCCGTGCACGGCGCGATGAGATCAACCGCCACCGCCGCCTCCTCCCCGACGACCTGTACTATGACCACAGGTATGCCCTCGACTCCCCGCTCTGGGACACATGGCTCCAGGATGAGCATGACACGCGCTGCGCGTCCTACTTCGTCGGCACCGTGTCGGGGCCGCAGAGGCCACGTGCAGAGCCGCACAGGCGTACGCGGGTGCGCGGCCTGACGCCCACGCCGTCGCCTTCCCGTCTCCGTTGCCCCCTCCCCCTCCTCGCATGACAGAGGAGGAGGAGGCCCGTCTCCTGCAGCGTTTCATGGACGACTCCATGAACACGCACAATGAGCGGCAGTGGGACGGCCTGGAGGAGGCCATGGCCCTCTCTGCCGCCGGGGACGTCGCCTTCTTGGAGCTGCAGCTGGCGGCCGTCACGGCGGCCGTCACGGAGGAGCCGATGGAGGAGGACCCCCCGGCGTTCGAGAAGCTGCTGGGCCAGGGGTGGGGCTGGTCCTGCACTGTGCCGGAGATGGCCGCCGGCCTGGGCGTGAACTGGTGCCCCACTCCGCCGCGGTCACCGGAGCAGGAGGCGTCGCCGCGGGAGGAGGTGGTGCAGGCACCTCCAGTCGTCCATCCCGCCCCCGTCTACCACGCACCGCCGCCTCACCTATGGACGCCGCCGGCCTACGTCGACCTCGTCAGCGACGACGACGACACCGGCGGCCAGTGAAGAGGCAGGAGCGCGTGGGAGGCGTTTTTTTTATTTTTTTTATATGTTAATTATGAAACTGGGCCTTTTAAGGGGCCGTGAAAACTGGGCCTTTTTGTGGCCGACCCCTTTATATGTTTTATATTTTTTTAAATGTGTTTATTTACTTTTTTAGTTATTTCATTCTAGTTTTTATATTATTTTTATTCACATCCACCCGAACATGATTTGGGGTGCGGCCGCGCAGTGGGCGCACGCACGACCCATCTGACAAAGCCGGACACGAGCGAACCCATCGACGCCCCAAAGGGACAAAATCCGGCCAAACCGGACGTCCGTTTGGGGTCGTGCGGTGGAGTTGTCCTGACTGCATCAACACGTTCACCGTTCCCCGGCCGCCGTGGCCTCCATGCTGCCGTGCAGCGCCTCCACGCCACTGCACTGTGTCGCCCTCCGCAGGCTCTGCGACACCATGCAGCGCCTCCATGCTCGCTGCACGCATGACGTCACATCACGCCACCTCCGCGCATGCTGCCACAGGCCACACGCCACGGCCCTAAATCTTGAGGCTATGTGAATACCAATTGTTGGGTTCTAACCCTGGCTCTCTCTATCTCTCTCCCGTCCCACTCGCGCTCGAATGGATGTAAAAGAAAGAGGGGTGTTGACGCTGGAACGCGTCACACGAACACGTCGATGTGTACCCGCAACGCCGAGGGAGATGCTCCGCAACTCACACCGCGGGAGGCCGACTTCCAGCGCGATACGCAAGACAGCAAGCCGGCACTTTTGGGACCCGAAACCCCACACGCCCGGGAGGGACCCCGTCTGGGCGCGCGGCAGCTATGGGCTGCCCTAGGTCGACCTGATCGCCCCTAGGGCCTCGAGGTTCGCCGCCCTGCAATGAAGAAGAACGAACGAAAAACGAGGAAGAAGAAGAACTAGGGTTAAGGAGAAAAGATAAAAGATAAAAAGTGGTAGATGATTTGTTCGATTGTGTGTTGTTCAATCGGCCGTCACCCCTTAGGTATAATATAAGAGGCGGCTGGACTTCCCGTGCAAGGAAAAGGCTTGGATTCACGTCCAAAACCCTAGTCAAATTCGGATTGGTTTTGTCCGAACTTTCCAAAACTGTTCGGTTTAAACTGGCTGCACCTTGTGGGTCTTTTTTGTGGTGGTAAACAATCTCGGATGGAAACGAGCCCAAAAGCAATCTTGACCATTTCGACGAGACGAACAACTTTTATGTTGAACGTTTTTTGATTGGAGGTCATCCCGAGGGTCAAATCGGTCGCGCAAAACAGGCTATCCCTCGCGCTACCCATCAGACCGGGTGTCTGGTGGGGCGCGCCAGTTTTTGCCTCGTGACAGGGTTGTATTCCGATGGCTCTAACTTTTGCATACGGACTCGGATTGGAACGATTTTTATATCAAAATCGATCGTTTCGATGAGACGAAGACAATCCGTGTAGATAATGTTTCCATTTGAGGTCGTTCTGGGGGCTTAATCAGCCAAACTGTACTCTGAATATAAGATCTTAGTACTTTGAGTATAGTTTCGGCCTTCGAGATGAAATCGGACTGCGATGACCCAAACTTCAAAGTTGTTCATATCGACAATACGGAACTCTTTCATGAAGATCACTTCTCCATTTGAGGCCATCTTAAATAAGTTATTGACCGTGCCAAAATCTGGTGTCAACACATGCCCCCCTGTTTTTCGGCAAAACTTGTGTGCCGAAAAATAACTTGCACGAAGTTTGTTCTGAGCGCGATGTCAACACTCTATCGGCCATTTTGTACGTGCTTTGAACGATAAGTATATATCGGCCATTTAGATTAGCAACAAAAGTGAAGCTATTCGAACATATAATGATTTGGTAATACCCTTTCTTGATGTAAGAAATTATATTTTATACATGGATTAAAATAAGCCCATTGAGGGTAACCAATCATACCTGATGAAGAAATCCATGGCATAGGCATCAACGGCATTGTTGAAGAAAATGGATAATGTGTGGACCGAAGATGTTGAAACCTTCGGCTTGGTCCTTCGTAGCTTTCACTCTTTTCCTTCTTCACCGTTGTCGCACTCCTTGTAAAGGAAGCTCGCACATAATTCTTATTTTGAATATTTCCTTTGGGAACCCATGCCATATTTCTCTTTTCAAGGTCTTGTGCACTAAGCTTCTACAGCTCCTTCTTTTGCCAATACGATAAGCCGAGTGGGCATCCCAGCTGCGATTTTGTTTGAAGTAATGGCAATTCTTGTTTTACCTTGTGCACTCTCAACTTCTTCCCTTCATATTTGGCACTTGATTGACTTGCCTCATTGCCTTTTGTAGCCAATGTCAACACTTTAATTGGCTCTTTTTCATTTGAGATCATATCTGAAGTGGCACTCTTACGACCATCTCTTTTGACGCGGTAGATTTGCTCAACCACCTCCTTATTCTTCCTTGTGCACCAGACCGATTCTTTATGATTGAAACAGTCTTTGACGCGTGATTGTTTAAATGTTGATCTCCTTGGAGCTGCATAGTATTGGTGAGATGGTCTAGAATAAGATGGAGAATGTGCCCTTGTATCATACCTGTCACATGATGAATATGTATCTATATGAGCATAGGGAGGCATCCACGGCATTGGCATTGGCGGCCCAAAATAAGGATATGAATATGTTGCATTAAAATTATCACTTTGCCAATACCAATCCTCATATTTGTGCCTTGGGGGTGATCTTGGTTTCTTTGCATGATTTGGCCGATAAGCATTCTTCTCTTTACTCTTCTTTTGATATTTATCCAATAGTTCAGCGAATGTGATTTTTGATCTCTTACACTTGCACTTATTTCGGCCTTTGTTTCCTTTGGTTGTGCTTGCACCAATCATTGGATTTGCTTGTTGCCCCCCAGTCCTTGGCGTCTCCATTGTAGCTTCGATGGAATTCTCGCCCTCAAAATTATGTTCATTATGCTCTTCAACAACTTCTTTACTTGAAAGCTTGACCCCATCACCTGCAGTTTTTACCTCCTCTTTAAATGGATCGGCTTGAAGCAGCCGATGCAAAAACTTTCTGCCATCGAGACCAATCGAAATAGACTGGTCATTTCTTGGTGTCTCAACAAATTTCAATCGTCCTTTATCAATGGCCGATTTAACTATTTGACGAAACATATTGCAATCCTCAAAATTATGTTTGAACGAATGATGCAACCTACAATACATTCGTCCTTGAATTGATGGCTTGACATGGTGATCAAGAATTCTTATGTAATTATTTTTCAGCAATAAATTAAATATTTGGTCACACATGCTTGAATTGAAGGTAAACTTCTTGCTTTCTACCCGCTCTTGCTGTGTGAACGGCTTTAAAGATAAGCAAACGAATGGTTCAGATTTAGAATTTTCCCATTCGGCTATACATTGTGTTTTCCACTCTATCTCCGGTGTCTTTGGATAAGATATTATATTAGCATCGGACTTCTCAAAAGAAATTAACCTTGGCTTTAAACTTCCGACACGAAAATATTTAGAACACACATGTCTCAATTGAGACAAAGCGCAAGCCAAGTAAGAAATAAGCAAAGCTACCCAACTAGATATGAACTTTAGATAAAGCAACGGGGAAAGCTTTGGCCACAACAATAAGTCATTATCGGTCTTTATAAATGGTGCAATGGGTTGACCTATATAGTCTATAACAATTTTGTTGCTAACAAGTAAATTACTCTTCTTCATTGGTCTTTCAAAATTACTTATGAGAATTTTTCTTATAGAAGCATCGAAAATAAAGTTGCGACCAAATCGGAAGATAGGCAAGTCACTTGCTAGACATACCTCTTCAATTACGTTGGGAGAGCATGATGGTTGTATCACTTGAATAATACTTTGTTCCACTTTTGAATGACTCTCCAATGCCTCGGCATCCTCTTTTTCTTTGATAGATTCGGTACACATACTATTTGATTCGGCTTTTTTAATAACCGAATTAAATTTGTTATCCAAATCACCACTCTTTCTTTCTTTGATTCGCAAGGTTGCTTGTTCTTGTCTAAATTCAGCAAACATTGCATCTAGTCTATTTTTAAGCTTTTTTCGACCAATTTCAGCCCAATCTTCATCGGATTGCCCCCCAATACTTTGAGACGCTTTCGGCAATGGTGTGTTACCAAAATTCTGTAATTGTGCAGGACACATGCGCTCTGATAGAATTCTCACTTATTCGGCCATGAGCATGAAGGTGCGGAGCCGAATCACGAATATCTACAATTGCGTATGGTGCCGAAAAATTCGTAGCATGAGGTGTAGCATACGATGTTCGAGGGTAATTGGACGAATAACTAGTAGTGGCATGGCCAATTCCCCTATCCACCGGCACGTTTGGATTAACATACTGCAAGTTATTTGCCAATGAATAAAAGGTTGAAACACTTTGTTGCATACTATTGGAAGTTCCTACATGGGGTGTCTCAACATGATTAACCGAACTCATCATGTTGTTCATCGGCATATAGATTTGTGGGGTTGCCGATGCATGGGAGTTGGGATACATATGTTGCATGTTGCTAAAATTATATGAAGTTGAAGCATGAAGATTATTCTGAATCGGTTGTTGCACATAATTAGATGCATGATTGATAAAACTAGGGCTAGCCGATACAATATGCTCATTAGACGATCTAGCAACAACATATGTATTATTTGCATCTACATAAGTGAATTGGGTATTCATGTTACCTTTGTAGATTGCAAACCCTAGATGACGATCTCTTCGTAGCAAGAACGAGCTGGAGACCGTTCAAAAGCTTCGTCCCCAGCGGAGTCGCCAAAAAGTGTGTTGACACTGGAACGCGTCACACGAACACGTCGATGTGTACCCGCAGCGCCGAGGGAGATGCTCCGCAACTCACACCGCGGGAGGCCGACTTCCAGCGTGATACGCAAGACAGCAAGCCGGCACTTTTGGGACCCGAAACCCCACACGCCCAGGAGGGACCCCGTCTGGGCGCGCGGCAGCTATGGGCTGCCCTAGGTCGACCTGATCGCCCCTAGGGCCTCGAGGTTCGCCGCCCTGCAATGAAGAAGAACGAACGAAGAACGAGGAAGAAGAAGAACTAGGGTTAAGGAGAAAAGATAAAAGATAAAAAGTGGTAGATGATTTGTTCGATTGTGTGTTGTTCAATCGGCCGTCACCCCTTAGGTATAATATAAGAGGCGGCTGGACTTCCCGTGCAAGGAAAAGGCTTGGATTCACGTCCAAAACCCTAGTCAAATTCGGATTGGTTTTGTCCGAACTTTCCAAAACTGTTCGGTTTAAACTGGCTGCACCTTGTGGGTCTTTTTTGTGGTGGTAAACAATCTCGGATGGAAACGAGCCCAAAAGCAATCTTGACCATTTCGACGAGACGAACAACTTTTATGTTGAACGTTTTTTGATTGGAGGTCATCCCGAGGGTCAAATCGGTCGCGCAAAACAGGCTATCCCTCGCGCTACCCATCAGACCGGGTGTCTGGTGGGGCGCGCCAGTTTTTGCCTCGTGACAGGGTTGTATTCCGATGGCTCTAACTTTTGCATACGGACTCGGATTGGAACGATTTTTATATCAAAATCGATCGTTTCGACGAGATGAAGACAATCCGTGTAGATAATATTTCCATTTGAGGTGGTCTTGGGGGCTTAATCAGCCAAACTGTACTCTGAATATAAGATCTTAGTACTTTGAGTATAGTTTCGGCCTTCGAGATGAAATCGGACTGCGATGACCCAAACTTCAAAGATGTTCATATCGACAATACGGAACTCTTTCATGAAGATCACATCTCCATTTGAGGCCATCTTAAATAAGTTATTGACCGTGCCAAAATCTGATGTCAACAAGGGGACGCTGCTGGTTTTGGCGACGAACGTCCGCTGCACATACAATGTTTGTACCTTGAGCTTAGTGTCCAGCACAGGGCCGTTACAACGATCACTGCATGGGTTCACCCAGGCCGGCGCTTGGGCACGATCCCCAAGCCTCCTACCAAGTTGGGCGTGCGATCCGGCCCCTCCAGCCGCGACCACGACGCGCGCGAGGCGACGAGCCTGCAGCGATCACCGCGCTCACCATGCGATCCACGCGTGACTACACCAACACGGCCACCGGGCGCCGTGGTTTCCATGCCGCCGTGCAGCACCTCCACACCACTGCACCGGGTCGCCCTCCGCGGGCTCTGCGCCACCACGCAGCGCCTCCACAGTCGCCGCACGCACGACGTCACAGCACGCCACCTCCGCGCAGGCAGCGTGCGACCGTCGGCAGTCGCAATCGGAGGGCGTGAAAGCACATATTGCCCTAAGGCTAAATTCTTGACCAAGATATTCAAGACTGTCCGATGATTCAAGTTAAGTGTCAAACGCGCTGCTACCAACATATCGGCTAGCTTCTGATTAGCAGGACTTGTTTGGTGGAAGGATGTGATGTGATGTGATTGATTAGTGTGACCCGATGTAATCGTACAACCACTCTGTTCATGCAGGAGACGACCATCACGCCTGTGGTTCTCGCTCAACTCAGATATACTCCCCAGAGGTATTCTATTTCTTTACCGAGGGAGTACAACAGTTTGGGTCGTTAGTTGCACGTACAGCATCGAGATATACATATTTTTTCCCCGCAAAAAATGTCAACACATTTTATTGCATGCATGCAGTCGTGCTAATCGACCGTACAATTATTAACGACAAAAAGAAAATGTAACAAGGGAGTAATAATAACTAATTAAGCTACTAGCTCCGGAGGAAAGACCCACGTTAGCTGCCTCGAGTTCCATGACCTTAGATATGCGTTGTAGCTATCGAAATCATTCCCTTGGGCACTCACTGTTTGGGATCTCATGTCGAATACATCTTCCGTGTCAGCAAAATAAATAGCATCCTTTTGTATCGCCGTGCTGAAAGCAGCAGAGACAGACTTGCTGAACCGTCTGCTGATGAAAAGCGCCTGGTCCTCTAGCCACGCCTCCACCGGCACCCACATGGCTGCCCTCATGTCGGCCTCGAAAACCTCTACCGTGTGAGTGAACTCAAAAGGCGTTACCACTTGTCGCCTCACCATGAGCAGCTTCCCACGTGACTCGATCAGGTACCACATGGTTTTGATGTCATTCTCCATGGACTCGTCTACATCAATATATCGGAATTCTTGAGGAACCATGTCCTTCTTGGTCATCTTGGTCAAGTCATCATCCTCTGTGTCATGGTCGTCGTAATCATCATGGTCAAAACCTTCCCCGATGACACACTTGCCACCGGTAACAATGGGTACGCCGCTATAATTGAAGGCAATGTCAAGGAAGACTAGATCCTCATCCTTTGTGACCCCATAAAGTCTGTCTCCAAGAAAAGCAACATCGATGATGCTCACGAGGGGAACCACATAAGACTTGGGCAACCACACGCCCTTCCCAAGCCGGGTTAAGATGATGGGGCAACTGCGATGGTTGGTCATGAGAGCAATGACGTCATCCGGGGTGGACCGCAACAACACCTTGCGTATGTTGAAAAGCTTGGAAACATGGCCGATGGCAGCGTCCAGCTCGGGGAGAGATAATGTCGTGCCAGAAAACATGTTGTGCAACAAGTAGTTTCTATACATCTTGCCCACACGGTCGTCGATGGCGATCCAACCATCTGTAGAGCCAATGCATGTCGTCGTCTTGGGCAAGGAGACAAGCTGGTGCAGAGTACGGTCGGCGGGAGCCATACCAACGCAGCTCGTTATGGCTTTGGGGTAGGAGGCGATGCGATGCACAACACGGTCAAAGGGGGTCATGACCCCGCCATTCGGGAACACGATCCACGGAAGCTGCCTCGCAGGGGGCGCGCTGCAGAGCGCCAAGAACGGCACACGGCCTGAAAGCAAGCACGATCGACAGGGAAAAAGATGCGCGCAAAGACCAGGGCTAGGAGGTTCTCTGGGAGTTTAGACCACGGCGCCATTGATGGCCGACTTTGTATGGTTTGAGGCTGCGCTCCTGCAGTTCCTGTTTGTTGTATATATATTAGATAGGTAGAACCGACTCCGGCCAGTGTTCCAACTCCAACACCACTCGGACTCGTACGTGACCAAAGAAAAAATATAGCAAATTTGCCGAACGTATAGGAGTAGTATATACCATACATATATTGCCAAGCTTTCGGCTGGGTTCGAATCGGAGAGCTGTCAGTCCACGCTTGCTAATCGAGTCCTTTTGATTCTCAACAACAACAAAAAAAGAAATCGAGCCCTTTTTTTTTTACCTAAAACCTAAAAAGTGCAGTTGTGCCTGTTTGTTCTCGTGAGCGCACACGTCTGGGCGCCGTCCGATCGAACATCACGCCCGCCAGGTGTTTCAGGTGCCGCACGGTCATGTTTTCACGGACGCGCCAGGTGTCACGCGGTCGGTATGCGGCGATGCGGTCGGCCCCACACCACGACTCTGCTTGCCCCACCCACGACTCTGCTTCTTCCTCTTCCACCTCCTTCGCTCACACGATTTCATTTCAAAACCGAAATCAGAGACGGAGCAGTTTCCCCCAAGCAAAATCCCCCGGAACCCACACCCAATTCCGCCAAGCGCGCAACCATAGCCCCCACATTTGATTCCACGGCGGTCGAGGTGGCTGGGGATTACGCGATGGTCGAGGTGGCTGGGGATTCCACGGCGGAGGAGCGGCGAGGTCGCTCGCGGTGGTTCTGGCAAGTGCGGCGACTAGTGAGTGGGGGAGGGAGTTGAGGCAGGCAAGGCGGGGAGGCGCGCCACTCGCGCATGCGGAGCATTGACGAAGGGGGAGCAGCAGTTGAGAACAACGCACCGTCGTCGCCGTCGCCATTCGAGGCAGGGAGGAGGCGGAGCTTTTTGCTGTTGTC
>NC_041381.1:708449394-708452906 GCF_002162155.2 Triticum dicoccoides
CATCTCGTGGCGTGAGTTGCCAGGCCCCCGTACCAGATCTGCTAGGTATGTGTATCCCGAGTTGCCAGGCCTAGAGATCTGTTGGGTATGCCAGAGAGATCTGATAGTTCTGCAGCATGAGTTGCCAATTCAGAGATTTGCCGAGGTGCCGCAACATGAGTTGCTAGGTCTCGTTCTAGAGACATTTTTTTGCTTTATGTTTACTGCGAGGTTTTTGCTAGGCCCCGCATGAGAATTGCCAATGGGCTACAGCATGAGTTGCCAGACCCAATACCATGAATTTCCCCCCCTCTGTAAGCAATCATGGATTGGTGGCAAATGCATGCAAAATTGAGCCTGGCATGGATTGATGAGAATTGCTCTGGGGGGGGGGGGTTAGTATGAGTTGGCAGCGTTCGCACGGGATACATATGATACGCTTTCAAGAGAGTAAGAAGGATGTCTGGATTTTTCCATTGGTGCTTTTGCCTGAGAGCGTGAAGGCTCTTGCCTGCTTTTCAATTTTTTTGTCTGAAACACGTGATATACATTTTTGTTTTTCTGCCCAGTAACATAATTATATGTCTTCTTTTTTGCTTACCAGTATACAATGGTTGGGAAAGCGGGAAGGACATACATCAAGACATGCCTCAACCCAATGCAAACGCCGTTCTTCCAGATGCCACTGCAGACCATCAACCGGAGGTACTAAATATTCAAAAAAGCTGTTTTTCTTTTTGGCTTTTTTCACACTTTTTTTATCTATTCTACTGCTTCAACTCTTTTCGCTTCTCTTTCTCTGCAGGCGGAAAGCAGTGCGCCCATGATAGATAGCGTACAAGCGCCGGAGAGGGACAAATGTAGTTTTTTTTTCAAATTTTTTTGGCCACAATTAGTTGTAGGTTAGTTGTATAAGTTGCCACTCCACACTACTCCAATTTTGCACAAACACAAGCCCTGAAAACTTGCCCACAATTGTTTTCCTGTGGCTATTTTTTTTCACATCATTTTCATCCTTTTGCTTACATATAACATGTAAGTTGCCTAAAACATAGCACTAAATTGGTAAAAACACCCAGAGTTTTGCTTTATAATAGCCCATACCTGTATTTCTTGCTTCATATTTGCCCTACTTTTTCCAAAACAAACCCTCAAACTTACCTACCATTTAATTTTGCTTTAAACCAACCTTCTTTTTTCACGTTGACTTCCCACCCTTTTTTGCGTAACCTTAGCATGTAAGTTGCCTAACCATAACACTTCAAATTTTCTTAAAAACAGCCAGTTGCTGCACAAGAGTCCTGGATTTTGCGCAAAACAGGTCTTCAAGCTTGCCTAAATGTCCACATGCACCTTTGCTTTACGATTTACAATTGCTAAAAACAGGGCGAGCAAATTACTTCACCAAGTTAACATGCTTTTTTTTGCCTTCTTCCCTCTTTTCCTTTTTAGGCCTTGAGGAACCGAGGATCGCAGCCAGGTTATACAAACTTAGCAAATTGCTCATCCCTGTCCAAAAGGGGGTCATTATTGCAAGAGAGTTCGGTGGCTTGTTGGATCTTGTAGCCATTAATATGTCTGGAGACCTAAGCCAATGGATCATGAAACATTACAATCCTGAGATGTCTCAGGTCGTCATACCAGAAAGAGGGAAGATCCGAGTAGATGTTGCAAGCGTCTGGAGGATATGGGGTTTGCCAAATAGAGGGAGAAAGGTGTGCTTTCAAAATTGACCTGAGATGACAAAGGCCCTGTACAACATCTACAAAATCACTAGCAAAAACTCACCAAGTCTCACTGCATGGTGCAAGATGATAGAAAAGATGAATGGACGTTATGATGAAGACTTCACCGTGCTTGGCCAGCGGTTGCTTTCTCTTGTTTTCTTGCTCCATCAACCAGTCTGAACATCTCGCCTAAAAGCTTCCCTGCGGTCATGGACATCAATGGCATAACAGACAGCAATGTGTGTCAGTTTGTTGTTGTGTGCCAACAGGATTAGGAGACTCGGACACAAACTCAGGGATTCCAGAGGCGCCCTGGGGTGTGTTATGTTGTGTGCAGTATAGAGGTTCAACAGATGCCAACTTAGGGGCATCTTCTTGTGGTAACTCGTTCAGATTAATCATCTTCAACCTTCTCATTTTTCTAAACTAGGGAAAAACAAATTACTATTATTTAGGTAAGCAACTAACATAACAAATCTGAATATAAGTAACTAGTAAAAACAGGAGTAAAACATTCAGTGCAGGAGTAAAACATCCCTTGCATAACAGTTTTTTCTTCTTAATTTCTTTAATAATAATGTTCTCTTTTTGTCTATTCTCACAGAAGCCTACATCTTCGTTCTACAAGTTCTTTTTCTACGGTGACAGGCAACAGTCCGAAGTTCGGAACGTCTTCTTTTGAAAAGTGCTTTCAAATATCAAATACCAGTAGATTTTTTGGCAGTTTGCACATGGTCTCTTATGTTCAAACCATTCGTTCTCTTATTGTGTACCACAAATCAACAGAACTATTTTTTCCCCTTTCATGGGCGATGTTCCATAGATGCGAAAATTGTTTGTTTCTTATCTAGATGGTGTGGTTGAGTTTTCATACGGGGGCAAGTGCTTTTTGTTTTTGTGCAATAGCTCACAACGACTTGCTTCACGGCAGATCATATTCCTTTTTCTGGAGCATCCACCTTTTTTTCTTTCTGTGGGAATAAACAATCACTAATTTTTACAGTAGGACGGGGTGGTTGGGGTGCAAGTTGATTACTTCAACAAGGCCAAGCTCAAGACACCAGGTACCCATAAATCCATCTCTATATGACAACAGTTGTTGCATAGTAGTAATCATTTGTTGCCCAACATAGTACTACTCCATCTCTATCCGAGCTTCCTTTTTTTTCTTTGCATTTTAATCATGCCATGTAAGTTGCCTAAACGTATCACTGAAGTTTGCTGAAAACACCTGAAAATTTGCTTTAGAGAGAGAAATATCCATGCCATTCCCCCTATTTTTTTATCAAAAACACTACTGAAGCTACAACACAAACAAGCCATGAAACGTAGCAATTAACTGTCTAAAACACCTAGAGTTTTGCATCATAGTACTCAGACTAGTTTTTCTCTTGCTTAATCATGACATGTAAGTTTTGCCTAAACATATCAGTGAAGTTTCCTAAAACACCTGGTATTTTGCTTTAGGAAAATCCCATGCCATTTTCCCCTCTTCTTTTTTGATTCACAAGTACTACTGAATTCTGCAAATAACAAGTCCTGAAACATAGCATTTAACTCGCTGAAAACACCTCAAGTTTTGCTTCATAATACCCATACCCTTTATTTATTTCTGCTTCACATTTGACCTACTTTTGCCCAAAGAAACCCTCAAACTTGCCTACCATTATTTTCCTTAACCAGCCTTCCCTTTTTAAGGTTGACTTCATACCCTCTTCTGCTTACTCCTAGCATGTAAGTTGCCTGATCATAACACTACATTTGCTTTCAAGCAACCAGTTGCTGCAGATCACTGCTGCACCCCCC
>NC_041381.1:708453472-708458100 GCF_002162155.2 Triticum dicoccoides
AAAAAAGGGCTTGAAGCTTACCTAAAGATCTACATGCACGTTGCTTATAAATCTACACTTTTTGCTCAAAAACAGGGCAAGCAAGTTGCTTTACTAGCAAACAACAAACTCACCAAAACAATCAAGCAAAAAAAGACATTTTCAGCAATTAACAACACCAGTTGTTGCTTATTACTAATCCTTTCTTGCCCAACATTATTTTTCTTCAACAGTTTTGTCCCAGCTTTTTTTACATTCATTTCTTTTTCTTGCTTAATTATGACATGTAAGTTGCCTAAACATATCACCCAAGTTGCTCAAACTACCTGAAAATTTGATTCATAAATACCCACGTCTGTTTTCCTTTGCTTCACGTTAAGCTACTCCTTTTGCTTAACCATAGCATGTAAATTGCCTAACCATAACACTTGAATTGCTTAAAAACAACCACTTTTTGCGGCACAACACTTTTTTGGATTTTCCCCCCTAAAACAATGCTTGAAGCTTGAGTAAGCATCTAGACACAGCAATCAAGTTGCTCAAAACAGGGCAATCAAGTTGCTCAAAACAGGGCAATCAAGTTGCTTCACCAGCAAACAGACTTGGCCTTGTACATATCATAGGGAGGCTTGTGTTCTTATGTTTTTTTCATCCAGTGCATGCTCTTCCAAAAAAAAATCGGACTGCAGGTTTGTACAGATCATGGGAAAACTTGTGTTCTTCTATAACACAGGGGACGAAGAGGAAAGGAAGCACACATCCATGGGGAAAGTGAAAGATAACTCCGACCTTTTTCCTCTGCTGCTTTCTACCCTTCCTTAGCCTGGAGAACAAACCCTAAACCAGCCGCCATTGGAGGGTTGTGAAGAGCTTTCTGGATCTGGGAGCTACCCCGTTGTGGCTTGGGATAGAACAAGATGGGTTTGGCGGTTTGGTGGGGAGTAAAGGAGGCGCCAAGGGGACAGGGGGGAACACGTGTAGAGGGGCAAAGGGAAGCCCATGGTGGGTGAGGGACGGGATCACGTGAGCTCTGCAGCTCGATGATTGGGCGCGAGGAATCGGGAGCGGGGGGACCAGGTGCTTTCCTATCCTTGATAGGGGGACATAAAATTTCCTTTTTGGGTGGGCCGCCAGGGAACGCTAGGGAGTAGCCGGCTGCTCCCTAGACGCGTCCTTTTTTTATGTATGGCCCCGGTCGATCTTGAACTATCTTGACTTGCCCAATCATTCCTAAGAAAACAGATGCTGAGAACGTGGGCGACTTCCGACCCATCAGCTTGCCACATAGCATCTAAACTAATACATCCGTATCTAGAAAAATTTAAGACAAACATTTTGGGACGGAGGAAGTATTTGCCAAGTCGCTGGCGACTAGAGTGAGACCGAGCATGAAGAACTTAGTGGCCTCCAATCTGTCTGTATTTATCAAAGAATGAAGCTTGCATGACAATTTTCTCTTGGCGCGCCAAGTTGCTCCAGTTGCTAGGAAGATCTCCGTGAGGAAGTGCAAAGGTGTTTTCCTCAAGCTTGACATCTCTTGCACATTTGACTCTATATCCTGACTACTATTCTTGTTCGAACTACTCAGAGCCAAAGGGTTCGGCTCGAGGTGGCTCAATTGGCTGGCATGCTCCTTCAATCTGCCTCCACAAGAATTCTGATCAATGGTATGCTTGGAAGGACAACGATGCATGCATGCTCAAGGATTGCGCCAAGGAGACCCAATTTCGTTGTTATTATTTTTCATAGCCATGGATGCTTTGATAGAGCTCATCGAGAAAGCTCTAGAGGTCAGCCTGCTCAGCGATTTTAGAGGCATATATATCGGCAGCTCGACGTATTTCATCTATGCGGACGATGTAACCTTCTTCATACGACCCACCCGGCTGGCTGGATCTCAATTTTGTTAGAGAGGCTCTGAATGCTTTTGGGGAAGCTTCCAGTCTGAGAGCGAACTACAGAAAAAAAATCCTCGGCCACTGTGATCAAAGGAGAGCACGAGGACAAGGACAAAGTGGCCGAGCTGAAAGAGTTCCCTTGTTGCTACCTTGGTCTTCAGCTTGCTATATACTCCCTCCGTTTCTAAATGTAAGTTTTTGTAGACATTTCACTATGAATCACATACGGATGTATATAGATGCATATTAAGTGTAGATTCATTCATTTTCTTCCGCATGTAGTCCACCTAGTGGAATCTCTAGAAAGACTTATATTTAGGAACGGAGGGAGTATAAAGCAGTTGACGAGGTCTGATTGGCAGCCCTTGATCTATATGGTGAGGAAGTTTATCGCCGCTTGGCAGAGAGGTTTCATTCATAAGCCTGGGAGATTAGTGTCTGTCAAATCGGTTATCTCAGTAGACCAATGCATCAATTGCTGGTTTCAGATGCGCCTGATTGGGTGTTGGATGAGATCAATGCATGGATGCGCTCCTTCCTCTATGCTGGCAAAGAGAAGACGAACGGCGGACAATGTCTCATCGCATGGAAAACAATCTATAGGCCTATGTGCCACGGCGGCTAGGTGTCAAGAACTTGAAATTCCAAGCCCTGACATTGAGGGTCCTTTGGGAATGGCTCAGAAGAACTGATCACAGGAGGCCTTGGCAAGGGCTCGCACTCATGATTGATACCGAAGCCAGAGTTGTTTTCGACAGCCTTGTCGGCATATCGGTCAGCCATAGAGACACTGTCCTGTTTCGGCGTGATCGATGGATCCACGGCTTCTCTGTGGCAGATTTCGCGTCCAACCTCATTGCCATGATTGACACGCGCGCCATCAACCACAGAACGGTGGATCAAGTGATTACCGGTGAGCGGTGGCTTCAGGATGTGCACGGTGACATCTCCTCATGACATAGATCCAGATTATGCACCTGAGACATGCCATAGCTATGGTGCAGCGTGACCCCCTCGCTGCTGGCTGTGTGCTGGTGATGAGGGCACGTACTCTGCCAAGTCTACCTACGAAAGGATCTGCCAAGGACTGACACACGCCCCAATCGCTACTTGCAGCTGGAGGAGTTATGCTCCACTAATGCAGAATATCTTCGCCTGTCTGGTCACGCAGCACCGTCTTTCAATCTCGGATCATAGGGTACACCATGGGCTATAAGATCAACCCTCGGCTTGCTACACTTGTTTGGAGGAAGAATACAATGTTGAACACATTCTGGTGAATTGCGTCTATGCTGGTGAAGTTTGGCACCGAAGTCTCGACAAACTGCATTTTTTGAGCGAGGTTGGGTGTTAGATTTTTTTTTCCAGGGGTTGATTTTTTTAGCAAAGATAACTAGGCTTTTATTCACTGCCGAGAATGTTTACAGGTATTACATTCGTGTCAAAATGAGCGCCCAACCATATGTGCCTCCCTACATGAAGATTGACACTATGCCTAGCTAACTTATGTGCTTCGAAATTAGAAACTCTAGATTCAAAATTAAAATTACAAGAATAAAAAAATATTCAAAGTTTCTTTCAATTCTCTGATAATACCATCGTAGTTGCCTCGTGCGTTCTCCTGGATATGATTTATGAGTTGTTTGCAATCAGACGCCATGAGCAAATGTTGCATGCCCAAATCATGTGCAAGAGATAAGGCCTCCCTACATGCCACTGCTTCAACCAACCGTAGCAGGATCAAGCAGTCAGTGGATAACGAGAATAGATGAGCCCAAATAGCTTCCATCACGATCCCGGCAAATAGCAGCTGCTGCACCCACATCATGATCAATTGATATGCCCGCGTCAACATTTATTTTGATTGTTCCTTCTGGAGGTGGCACCCACCGTACTTGCACATTTGGAGCCGTTATCGTATTCCAATTCTGCTATGAACCTCATGACAAACAAATGTGTTGATAATAGGCTTTGGACGACTCCTTAATGAATTTATCAAATTTGTGCAGGAAGGACGGGAGATTTACTTTTTTGAGTGTGGGAGTATGGAAGATTAGGGATGGGGAAAAAGGCTGAGAAAGATTTCTTCGATGGGGAATTTTTGCGTGGAGGGATGTCATGCATGGACGCAAGAAGCCACACGGAGAAACTAAAGTTTGCTACGACTGACATGCAACACACGGAGTTGGGCCAACGCGGGTCGATCGCTTCCTGAGTCTGACCATCCAAAGTCCGCTACTTGACTTTAGACTGACCCATGGGGCCCACCTCGCGAGGAAACGCTGGACCGCTCTCACGGCTTCCCATTTGTAGGTAAAAAACGGTACTCCAGACATATACATGTGGGGTCCATCGTAACCCACGGCCCCAAATCATCGAGGAGCCTCCCTTTTAAGGGAGCTTAGAGTTTTAGGAGGTGCCAACATTTATTTTGACCGTTCCTTTTGAACGTGGCACCCATCCCTACTTGCACATTTGGAGCTATTATCGTATTTCAATTCTGCCATGAACCTCGTGATGGACAACCAAATGTGTTGATAATGGGCTTCGGACGACTCCTTCGCCCATTATCAACCACAAAATATTTGGTTGATAATGGGCTTCGGACGACTTTAATTGATGGGCCTCGTCGGGCTGGGCTGGAAGAGATAGATGGCCTGGTCCGTGGGCTTGACGGCCCACGCAGGCCCAGCAAGGAGAGAGAGTAAAGCCAGTGTGGTGGACTGGAGCCGACTCCTCCCCCTCTTCTCC
>NC_041381.1:708458213-708463707 GCF_002162155.2 Triticum dicoccoides
GCCGGCGCCGGCGCCGGAGGCACCCGCCGCGCGCGCCCGTGCCGGCTCCGCTCGCTCCGCGGAAGGGAGATCGGCCGAATTGGCCCGCAGATGGGGAAGGCGAACGGCGTCGGCGTCGGCGGCGCCGTCGACGCGGATGTGTCGGCGGTGGGGGCGCTGGTGTGGGTGCGCCGCCCCAACGGGTCGTGGTGGCCCGGCAGGGTGGCCTCGCGCCTCGAAGTCCCGGACGGCTGCCCCGCGCCGCCACGCTCGCCGGCCACCCCCATCCTGCTCCTCGGCCGCCGCGACGGCCCCGCCTTAGTGTACGCCGCCCGCCCTCCTCCCTCCCTTCCTTCTTCCTCCTCCGCTCTCCGCCTCCGCCTCACCGTTCCTTCCTTCCTTCTTTGCAGCGAGTGGTGCAACCTGGAGAGGAGCAAGCGCGTGAAGCCCTTCCGATGCGGGGAGGCGGACCTGGACGACCTCATCCGCAGGGCCGAGGAGCAGGCGGCGCGCCGCCGCAGGGCCAGCGCCGCCAGGAACGCCCGCAAGGAGGACGCCGTGCTCCAGGCCCTCGACATCGAGCGGGCCCGCCTCCGCCTCCGCCCCAGGCCACCAAGCACCACCCCCTCCTGCCCGCCGCCGCCGCCGCCGCCGCCGCCGCCCAGGAAGCGCAAGACGCCCAACGACTCCGAGGACGACGCGCCCGCCGCCAGGCGCATGAGGGACCTCACCGACATCGGATCCCCCACGAAGCCCACCACCGGCCAGATGACAAGGAGCAGGCAGGCTCACCACGATGCCGCCGCCGCCGCCGCCGCCAAGAGGAGCAAGCTGCCTCCTACCGTGGACCAGGTGGACAACAACCTGCCCTGCGGGGCCTTGAGGAAGAAGGACAGGTCCCGCCCGCTCTCAGAGCTGTGCAACGGGGTCAAGCCCAGCAATGGCTTGGATACGACGCTGGATAAGTTCAAGCCGGAGCAAACAAATGGTGTCAGCGGAGCCTCCTGCGTCCCGAGGCCACTCGATGATGCGTTCCCCCGTGGTCCTGGGGATCAACCTGTCAATGCCCCCATAGTCGCCGCCGCCGCTGCCGCCGCCACGAGCATCTTGAAAGCAGGTAAACTAGCCATTTCCTCTCTGTTTTTGTTATTATCTTGATTGATGCAATGCAAATTCTTCTCTAGTCCTTTGTGGGCAACAATGCCCATCGCCACTTATATAGCTATCTATGGAAAAACTTTCATTAGTTGTTTCAGAGCAACTACAATTTTAGTCTTGAATCCCTGTGCAGCAATAGATATATAGTTACACCAATGTTGTGTGACCAAGGAAGCATGGTGCTCCTTTTGTATGTATATGAACAAGCCATGACCCTCACCTTTATGTCAACTAAACCTGAATCTAGCAATCCTGACCCAATACTGGCCATCTGCTCATCATTATAAATGGTTCTGGTTTGTGTATCTGTTAACAAGTATAGAACGCTCACAGAATGCCTGCCATATATTCACGAATGCGCAACAACTTATTTGGAATAGATGAAGTTTATTTGGAATAGATGAAGTATCTATCTTTTACAGAAAAACCAAACTTATTTACTGACCATTGTAAAGGATGACCCAACATGCCATCTGCTGACCATTCTAATGGATGGTTCATGCATCCGTTGAGAAGTATATAGAGTGCTCACAGTACGCATGACATATAGTCATGAATGTGTAATGACATATTTGGAATAGATGAACTATCTATCTATTACAGAAAATAAATAAATAAAACTGTGGTGCTCACAGTACATCTGGCATATGGTCATGAATGTGTAATAATTTTTTTGGAATAGATGAACAATCTATCTGTTACAGGAATAAATAAATTATAAAATGTGGTACTGATTGTTTTATGGGTTCCTAGCTACTGCTTCACATCCTGCAATGTTTCTCTTTCCACCCCTTTTTTGCACTTTTGAGGAATGCATTACTTACCAGCTAAATTTTTGCCAGATCATTTGCACGCCCACCAACCATGTGCCCCAACGAAGGCTCCTCCTACCTTGGAATGCACCAAGCGGGCTTCGAACTGCAGCAAAGATGGCATGTCTTTGCAATGTGACAGCAGAAATCCCAAGAAGAAAACCATGAGCTCTGCTGAGCATGAGGGCGGCGGCAGGACCAGGAGAAGGACAACGAAGCACAAAGCGGCACCAATCAACGAGGTTATCCTTTTGAAGAGAAGGACGGTGAAGAGTGCCGCCGCACCTGATGAGGATGATAAAAGCCTTGTTGTGATGCTCCCTGATGCTCTTGTCCATGCGGCTCTGCGGCAGCGGTCTGAAATCAAGTGCGAGCCTGAAGAGCCCTCTGGAACTATAGGCAGGCATCATTCAAACGGCAAGACCGGTTCAGTACCACCTGTGGTGTCGAAGCCGGCGCTGCCCCAGCGCAGAGATCTTAGATGCCATGTTGCTGTGAAGCCGACCAAGACCCTGCAGCTGAACCCGTCCCTGTACGACGTGGAAATAAGCAGCGGGCCGGGATGCGGCGGGGGCAGCAAGGGGCGGCACGTGCCCCTCGTGTCCCTGATGAGCAGGTCGAGCAGGAGGCCCGTGGTTGGGTACCCGGTGTCCGTGGAGGTGCTGGATGCCGCGTGCTGCCACCCTCCCGCCCCGAGCGTTGACGGGGTGCCGGACGCCGCCCGCCGCCACCCTCCTGCCCCGAGCGTCGACGGTGTACGGGACGCCGTGCGCTGCCACCCTCCTGCCCCGAGCGTCGCCGGGGTGCTGGACGCCACATGCCGCCACCCACCTGCCCCGAGTGTCGACAGGGCGCCGGACGCCGCGCGCCGTCACCCTCCAGCCCCGAGCGTTGATGGGGTACGGTACGCCGCGCGGCGCCACCCTCCCGCCCCGGGCGTCGGCGGCGTCGACCACCCGCCCTCCACGAGCAGCGGCGCCCACAGGCTAGTGAAGGTGAAGGAGGAGGTGGAGGAGGAAGCCCCGCAGCGCGCTGTGCCGGCGTCGGCGCAGAGGGCGCGGGCGAGGCACAGCCGCCTGAAGGCCTCGGAGGACGAGCTGTGGCGGCCGCACAGCAAGGAGGAGGAGGTAGGTGCGGCCCCGCGGCCAGCGCGGGCGAGGAGGAGCGTGCGCAGGAAGGTGGCGTCGGAGGACGACGAGTTGTGGCGGCCGCACAGCAAGAAGCCGGCTGTGGCGGTGGCGTCCCCAAGGAAGATGCGGAGGCTGTCGTCCCTGGGCGCTCCGAGCCAGCGAGGAGGGGGTGAGGAGGCGAGGAGGAGGAGGAGTAAGGGGCCGGGGGCGGGGCAGCTGGTGGTGGCGTGCGTGCCGGTGCGCGTGGTGTTCAGCCGGATCAAGGAGGCGCTGCTGAGCCAGCCGCTCAAGTTGAAATCAAAATGAAATGAAATGAGGCGTTGGTTGGTTACCTACCTGGTGGGTGTAAATGAAAGTCAAAATGTCTTGTTGTGTGCTGCTGCTCCCAGCCATGTATGTGTTGTGTATGTACATGTGCTGTTTCTGTGTGTCTGCTCTAACTCCAGAAGATGATGATGATGATGAAGATGATGATTCAGATTGAGTCTGTCTGGTCTTTTGAATAACTAACTAAACCAATATAATGTAATGTTAGGAGGAGGATGAGGATGATGGGCAAAGGAAAGCAGCCGAGCATATATACATGGTCTGGTCTGGTCTGGTCTGGTCTGGTCTGGTCTGGTCTCTCCTTTTTGTATGTATGTATGTATGCATGTATGCTCTCAGCTCCTACCTGCCTCTTAAGATAAGATGATTCATGTTTTTCAGCTGCTGTGATGCGCTCTTTTCTTCTTGTTAGCTCAGACATAAATCAAGAAGCAACAGCCAAGCTGACACCTGGAGGCTGCCAAATTACTATCTACTCCTAACTAATTTTGCTTGCTTGCATTACCATGGAATGGAATGGAAGGGGAACGACTAGGATAGAATCTGAGCTTACGTTGCAAAATTAGAAAAAGGCAAAGTTGAGCGGATGGATGGATGGCACAGATTCTGGTGGAGGATGGCAAGCCACTTAAGTGTAGATTTCATGAAACCCCCCTCTACTAACAGTTAGATATAAAACACAACTTTTGCAGCAACAACCTTAACTGTCTTATCTTTCTCTACAATTGTTCTGTCCAACAACCATTTATAGATCTGCAGTCATGACGCATCATTTACAAAAAGAGAATCTTTGCACATATCTATTTCATGAAATACATGTGTATTTCAGTACATCATCACTAATTATGCAAGGATACTGAAGATGTTTGTCACGAAAAAAGTATTCAAGTATCTGATAGGAACTGGGTCCCTACCAGGACGAGCTCCCAGGTTATAGGGGTGGAAGGAGGGCCGGCGTGAAGGAAGGCGAGGCGAGAGAGAGCGCAGGGCGGCGGCTAGGGTTAGGTCTCCCGGCTCCCTTCAGGAAGTCGAGCAAATATGATTGCTTCTGCTTAATCTCAACACGGGTCCTTACATGGGTTTATATAATCCTTCTAACAAGATAATTGGGCTAAGCCCCTAACACAATAAGATAACTTGGGCTCGGCCCCTAACTGCCTGTGCCATGAGGCCTCCTCTGGCTATAGTGTATACCGGTCATTGATAACCCACAAGTATAGGGAATCGTTTGTAGCCTTCTTCGATAAATAAGAGTGTCGAACCCGACGATGAGCTAAAGATAGAATAAATATTCCCTCAAGTTCTATCGACCACCGATACAACTCTACGCACACTTGATGTTTGTTTTACCTAAAACAAGTATGAAACTATTTTGCAAGAATAAAACTACGAGTACTTTGCGAGAATAAAACTAAGAATAAACTGCAAGGTAATAAAAATGGATAGCTTTTGTCAACAAGAAAGTCATTTGTCCATAGGCAATCGATAACAAGTACCAGTAATCATTCTTGCAATTTTATATGAGGGAGAGGCATGAGCTAACATACTTTCTCTACTTGGATCATATGCACTTATGATTGGAACTCTAGCAAGCATCCACAACTACTAAAGATCGTTAAGGTCGTAAAACCCAACCATAGCATTAAGTATCAAGTCCTCTTTATCCCATACGCAACAACCCACCTACTAGGGTTTAAACTTCTGTAACTCTCGCAACCCACCATAAGCGAACCATGAACGTATTGCAACACCCTATAGCGGGGATCCCTCGTGTTTGCACGAGACGGAGGGCACCATAGGACAACACCACAAATAAAATATACAATCATACCAACCAAGATCACGATTAGCCCACATGACAAAATGGATCTACTCAAACATCATAGGATAGCCAAATATCATTGGGAAATAATATATGGAGTTGAGCACCATGTTTAAGTAGAGATTACAGTGGGGAGAAGAGGGGTTACACCACTACATAGAGGGGGAGAGAGTTGGTGTTGACGGTAGTAAGATTGTTGATGTAGATCGCCGTCACGATCCTAGCCCCGGCGGCACTCCGACGCCACCGAGAGAGAGGGGGGGGGG
>NC_041381.1:708464034-708477022 GCF_002162155.2 Triticum dicoccoides
ATGTTGCCCTTCACCGTTTCTTAAATTCCCGGAGTTCCGTAACTCCGATTGCGCTAAAAAAATTACACGATGTTTTCCATAAATTATCTTTCTTGCGCCAGAAGAAGGGCCCCAACCGACCATCGAGGAGGGCATAAGATACCTGGGCGCGCCAAGGGGTGCTCGGCGCGCCCTGGTGGGTTATGCTCACTGTGGGCCCCCGTTTGCGTTGATTCCACCTCCCAAAAATCAGAAATATTCCAAAATAATTCTCCGTAAATTTTTATCGCGTTTGGACTTCGTTTGATATGACTTCTCTGTGAAACAAAATCATGCAACGAACACGAACTTGCACTAGGCACTGGATCAATAGGTTAGTCCAATAAATCATATAAAAAGTTACCAAAAATATGTGAAAGTTGTATAATATTGGCATGAAACAATCAAAAATTATAGATACGATGGAGACGTATCAGCATCCCAAGCTTAATTCTTGCTCACCCTCGAGTAGGTAAATGATAAAAAAGATAATTTTTGAAGTGGAATGCTACCTAGCATAAACTTGATCATATATCTAGTCATGACATGAATATTAAGACATAAGTGATTCAAAGCAATAGTCTATAATTTGACATAAAGACATCTATACTCAGGCATCCCAACAAACAATCATGTCTTTCAAAATATCAATGCTAAAGAAAGCTATCCCTACAAAATCATATAATCTTGTCATGATGTGTCTTCTTAACACAAAGTATTTATCATGCACAACCCCGATGACAAGCCGAACAATTGGTTCATACTTTTTAACATGCTTCAGCTTTTTCAACCCTCACGCAATACATGAGCGCAAGCCATGGATATAGCACTATGGGTGGAATAGAGTATGATGATAGGGGTAAGTATAGAGAAGACAAAAAGCAAGAAAGTCTCACATCGACGCGGCTAACCAACGGGCTATGGAGATGCCCATCAATTGATATCAACGTGAGGATTAGGGATTGCCATACAACAGATGCACTAAGAGCTATAAGTGTATGAAAGCTCAATATGAAAACTAAGTGGGTGTGCATCCAACTTGCTTGCTCATGAAGACCTCAGGCATTTGAGGAAGCACATCATCGAAATGTACAAGCCAAGTTCTATAATGAAAACCCCCCACTAGTATATGAAAGTGACTAAATAGGAGACTCTCTATATGAAAAACATGGTGCTACTTTGAAGCACAAGTGTGGTAAAAGATAGTAATAATGCCCGTTCTCTCTTTTTTTATTTTTTTCCTTTTCCTTTTCCTTTTTTTATTTTTTTCTCTCATTGTCCGGAGTCTCATCCCGACTTATGGGGGAATCATAGTCTCCATCATCCTTTCCTCACTGGGACATGCTCTAATAATGAATAATGATGATCATCACACTTCTATTTACTTATAACTCAAAAGAAATTCTCAGTCAAAAAAACTCAAAAGAAATGAAAATTACAACTCGATACCTAGAAGAAAATATGACTCTATGAATGCCTCTCGCAGTGTACCAGGATATGCAATGATCTAGCATAACAACGATATCAAAAAACGGACAAGCCATCGAAATATCATGCTAGCTATCTTACGATCATGCAAAGCAATATGAAAACGAATGCTCAAGTCATCAAAACGGAGGCGGTGGAAGTTGCATGGAAATATATATCGGAATGGCTATGGAAAGGCCATAATAGGTAGGTATGGTGGCTGTTTTGAGGAAGATATAATAAGGCTTATGTGTGACAGAGCGTATCATATCACGAGGTTTGGATGCACCTGCAAAGTCTGCACCACATCTCGAGGTGAGAAAGGGCAATGCATGGTACCATAGAGGCTAGCATATTGCGGAAAGGTAAGAGTATGTATAATCCATGGACTCACATTAGTCATAAAGAACTCATATACTTATTGCAAAAGTTTATTAGCCCTCGAAGCAAAGTACTACTAAGAATGCCCCTAGGGGGATAGATTGGTAGGAAAAGACCATCGCTCATCCCCGACCGCCACTCATAAGGAATACAATCAATAATAAATCATGCTCCAACTTCATAGCGTAACGAGAGACTATATGTGCATGCTTCAGGAATCACAAACCTTAACACCAATATTCTTACTAACCACAACTTTTTACTAGTACCTCCCCCACATATTATCATCTCTATATCGCAAAACTATTGCAAGGAATCAAACATATCATATTCAGTGATCCATAAGTTTTATGTAGGATTTCATGACTAACCATGCAATTGACAATTCATGTCAACTCTCTAAATAGATATAAGTGAAGCACAAGAGTTTAACTCTTTCTACAAAATACCATGCTCTAGCAAATATAAGTGAAGCAAAAGAGCATTCTATAGATAACGGTTTTCCATGTGAAGAGAAATAGACAATCCAAACTTCAAATGATATAAGTGAAGCACATCAAGCGTTCTATAAAGCCATACTCAAAAGATATAAGTGAAGTGCAATGAGCATTCTATAAATCGACCATGGACTATCTCATACCAGCACGTGCATAAAAGAAAAATGATAACTAAGCATAAAAGACGCTCCAAGATTTACACATATCACATGAACGAAATGAGAACGAAAACATATCGATACTTGTTGAAGAAAGATGGGATGCCTTCTGGGGCATCCCCAAGGTTAGGCGCTTGAGTCTCCTTTGGATATTTACTTGGGGTTCCTTGGGCATCCCTAAGCTTGAGCTCTTGCCTCTCCTCCTCCTCCTCATATCGAGTCCTCCTCGATCTTTGATCACTTCATCCACATAAAACTCAACAGAAAGCTCAGTAAGATTCATTAGTATAATAAAGAAAATCACTACTCTAAGTACTGTTTAAAACCAAATAATATTTTATTTTTTCATTGTAGCTACTATAATATAACTTTTCCATGGCTTATACCACCGATAGAATCGATAGTTTCATCAAAACAAGCAAAACAATGCATAAAAAACAGAATCTGTCTTAAACAGGACAGTCTGTAGAAATCTGAACGTCTACCATACTTTTGGTACTCCAACAATTCTGAAAAATTAGGAAGAAATAAACAATTTGTATAGGAATAGTCTGCAAAAAGTTTCAGAACCTTTTGACGTTCTAGTAAAAAATGAAAATTCACACGCTACAGCCAAAGTTTCTGTTTCTGCACCGCACATACCAACAAGCAATCTAATCATCCTAAAGGCAAACCTTGGCACAATAATTTTACAATACAAATTATTTGTACAAGGGGATAATTATTTTTGTTGAATAGTTTTGTAGTTGAGATTCACCAAGTTTCCATGGGCATGAACAAAGTTCAAGCAGCTCCCCCACTTCAACAATGCTCGTCTCTCTCACTTTCACTTTCCTTTTTGTGAAGTTTTAAGTTCCCCTCTATATTTTTTTTTGTTTTTAAACTTTATAAAAGCACTCAATAGAAATAGATGACTCTCTAAAACTTCTGGGTTGTCTCCTTGGCAGCGCTTTCTTTAAAGCCATTAAGCTAGGCATAAAGTGCTCAAGTAATGACTCCACACGGATCCCAAGGTATATCAAAGCCAATTTTAATTAGCAATGATTTGGCATTTAAGTGAGCACAAAGCAACATATATCATGCAATTACAAAGTCTAACTCTCTTCCTATGCATCGGCATGTCATACAAGAACAATTCATGCACATCAAGTAAAGACCAATACATAGCATAAGCAGTTTCTTGCAATTTTATCGTGTTGGAAACATAAAGAGGTGGAGATGTAGTTCCTCTCTCATATAATTACAAGTAGGAGCAGAAAGCACATTCATATTACATTCATCAAAATTATCATGTGCAACGGTAAAAGGCAACCCATCAATATAATCCTTAATAAGAACAAACTTCTCTGATATAGTGTAGTTTGGAGAATTCAAAAAGATAATAGGACTATCATGTGCGGGTGCAATAGCAACAATTTCATTCTTAATATAAGGAACTATAGCAAGTTCATCTCCATAAGCATAATTTATATTGGCATCATGGCCACAAGCATCAAGTTCATCAAAAAGGGATATTTCAAAAGAATCAACGGGATCATAGCAATCATCATAGCATTCATCCTTCGGTAAGAATGAAGGGAAATTAAACAATGTATGAATTGAAGAGTTACTCTCATTAGAAGGTGGGCACGGGTAGCTAATCCGCTCTTCCTCCTTTTGTTCTTTGCTCTTCTTATCATCTTTTTCATCCAAATAACTCACAATTTCATCAATTTCTTCTTCCATAGACTCCTGCAAAATATTAGTCTCTTCTTGGACAGCGGAGACTTTCTCAATAAATACATCAATATCGGAATTGTATTTCTAGTTATCATAGAAATATTTAAGGATGGCAAAATTTCCAGGTCTATAAACATCATCATCAAAGGCTTTATACTTTAAAAAAAAGATTCAATTTCATAAGCACCCTTAAAAGCAACAAATTATTCTATTCGTTCGACATCATAACAATCATATCTACCATTAGCATAAGAAGCCAAGGTTTCATTATCATTAAATTTGCATGAAAAGGGAAGGTGTGGAGCATTCATCCTAGAGCAACAAGTAAAATCATATCTCTCGCATAAATTCCAAGCATACCAATGCAACGTATCAATTTGATCCCATAAAAGTTTCCCTTTTTGTGTCAAGCGATAATCCCTAAAGTATTCACATTGATCCAACGTGTCTCCCGTTATCATGTTGAATAGGGTTTTATCAGGATTATTGATACGTCTCCAACCTATCTATAATTTATGAAGCATTCATGCTATTATATTATCTGTTTTGGATGATTATGGGCTTTACTAAGCACTTTTATATTATTTTTGGGACTAACCTATTAACCGGAGGCCCATCCCATATTGCTGTTTTCTTGCCTATTTCAGTATTTCGAAGAAAAGGAATATCAAACGGAGTTCAAACGGAATGAAACCTTCGGAAAAGTTATTTTTGGAACAGAAGATCTCCCGGGAACTTGGAGTGCAAGCCAGGGAAGAGTCGAGGAGGCCACGAGATAGGAGGGTGCCCCCCCTCCTATAGGGCGCGCCCCCTGTCTCCTAGGCCCCTCGAGCACCCCCCGACCGACTTCTTTCACCTATATAATCCCATATACCCTAAAAACATCGAAACGAAGATAGATTGGGAGTTTCGCCGCCGCAAGCCTCTGTAGCCACAAAAAGTCAATCGGGACCCTGTTCCGGCACCCTGCCGGAGGGGGGATTCCTCACCGGTGGCCATCTTCATCATCCCGGCGCTCTCCATGACGAGTAGGGAGTAGTTCACCCTCGGGGCTGAGGGTATGTACCAGTAGCTATGTGTTTGGTCTCTCTCTCTCTCTCTCTCTCTCTCTCTCTCTCTCGTGTTCTCTGTATGGCACGATCTTGATGTATCACGAGCTTTGCTATTATAGTTGGATCTTATGATGTTTCTCCCCCTCTACTCTCTTGTAATGGATTGAGTTTCCCCTTTGAAGTTATCTAATTGGATTGAGTCTTTAAGGATTTGATAACACTTGATGTATGTCTTGCCGTGCTTATCTGTGGTGACAATGGGATATACACATGATCCACTTGATGTATGTTTTGGTGATCAACTTGTGGGTTCCATGACCTTGGGAATCTATGCATAGGGGTTGGCACACGTTTTCATCTTGACTCTCCGGTAGAAACTTTGGGGCACTCTTTGAAGTACTTTGTGTTGGTTGAATAGATGAATCTGAGATTGTGGGATGCATATCGTATAATCATGCCCACAGATACTTGAGGTGACAATGGAGTATCTAGGTGACATTAGGGTTTTGGTTGATATGTGTGTTAAGGTGTTATTCTAGTATGAACTCTATGATAGATTGAACGGAAACAAAAGCTTCATGTTATTTTACTACGGACTCTTGAATTGGTAGATCAAAAAGGATAACTTTGAGGTGGTTACGTACCCTACCATAATCTCTTCGTTTGTTCTCCGCTATTAGTGGCTTTGGAGTGACTCTTTGTTGCATGTTGAGGGATAGTTATATGATCCAATTATGTTATTATTGTTGAGAGAACTTGCACTAGTGAAAGTATGAACCTTAGGCCTTGTTTCCTAGCATTGCAATACCGTTTACGCTCAATTTTATCATTAGTTACCTTGCTGTTTTTATAATTTCAGATTACAAATACCTTTATCTACTATCCATATTGCACTTGTATCACCATCTCTTCGCCGAACTAGTGCACCTATACAATTTACCATTGTATTGGGTGTGTTGGGGACACAAGAGACTCTTTGTTATTTGGTTGCAGGGTTGCTTGAGAGAGACCATCTTCATCCTACGCCTCCCACGGATTGATAAACCTTAGGTCATCCACTTGAGGGAAATTTGCTACTGTCCTACAAACATGTGCACTTGCAGGCCCAACAACGTCTACAAGAAGAAGGTTGTGTAGTAGACATCAAGCTATTTTCTGGCGCCGTTGTCGGGGAGGTGAGTGCTTGAAGGTATATCTTTAGATCTTGCAATCGAATCTTTTTGTTTCTTGTTTTATCACTAGTTTAGTTTATAAAAGAAAACTATAAAAAAAATGGAGTTAAGTTTGTCTCATACGCTTCATCTTTTTAATATCTTTCGTAAGAATGATGGTAAGGGAAATTGCTCAAGTGCTAGAAGAAGAAATCTATAAAATGCTTGATACTAAATATTTGAATGATGAGCATGATTGCAATGTGTTTAGTATGAACTCTTTGAATATCCATAGTACTAATGATGATTGCACTAGTTATGATGAAAATGTCTCTTATAAGCATGTCAACTTTTGTGGAGTGCATATTTGCATGAACACACCAAATAGAGAAGATAGATATTGCAAGAAGCATAAGCATTTAGAAACTAAATTGTTGCAAGAAAAGTTAAATGTGAGTGCTGAAAATTTACATTTCCTTTGCCGTACTTGTGAACTATGCAATGAACGTGGTCATTTACATCTCCGATGCAAATTATTTCATGATCGAATCGTGTCCCAAAATTGTGATGATTTGATTTCCCTTGTGCATTATAATGAACTTAGTTTGCTTTTGGGTTATGAAGAATTGAAACGTTTAACTAAGAATCTTCCAGAATTTGCCCTTGAGAAATTGCTTGATATTGATCTAGAGGAAATTTATATGTATTGTGCGGTGAATTGCATTGAAAATCCTTATATTGCCAATTACATAAAGAAAATAAAACAAATAGAAGATGAAGAGAATACTAATGAAAGGGAAGAGACTTCCCATTATCCTCCTATTATTTCTTATGATGAATCAGGTATCGAGGAGGAGTCTTCTATTCAACCAATCTCATCAATAAGGATCTCAAAGAAAAGGGTTGAACCCACACATAATGTGAAGAAGAAAAAGAAGATAAGGAGCAACAAAGGTAAAAAGGTATCCCTCCCGAATGATGTTGCTCCTACTACTCATTGTGAAGATGACAATTGCTTTACTATTGGTGCTATCCATATTTTTAATGATGAGAGTGATTATGCTTGTGATATGAAAGAGCCCAAGCTTGGGGAAGCTATGTTTGACGAGGATGAAATATTTGAGAATTTATTTGCTGAAATTAATGTTTGTCCCAAGCTTGGGGATGCTACGTTTAATGAAGATGATATTTTTAGCATCCCAAGTTTTGATATGCAAAGTTGTTATGATGATAGCATGCCTCTTACCTATGATGATTATATTGATGAAAGTGGGTTTGGAAGAGTGTCAACTTTAGGTAGTATTGATCCCACTATTTTGGAGGATGTTGAATCTTATTGTGATAATTATGAGAGTGGATTTGGAGAGGTCATGACTTTATTTAGTGATGAATCCACTATTTCGGAAGAGGTTCCAATTGATTATGAGAATAAAGTTGCTATCTATGATGATTATTGTGATGACATGTATGCTATAAAGAATAATGATAACCATGAATCTTGTCATCATGATTTTGGTTTTCAATTGGATTATGCCTCACATGATAGTTATTTTGTTGAGTTTGCTCCCACTATTATTCATGAGAAGAAATTTGATTATGTGGAGAGTAATAAAAATTCTATGCTTGTAGATCATGAAAATAATGCTTTAGGTGCTGGTTATATTGTTAAATTAATTCATGATGCTACTGAAAATTATTATGAAGGAGGAACATATTCTTGTAGGAATGGCAATAATATCAAGTTTGCTCTCTATGTGCTTAAAGTTTCGAAGTTATGCCTATTTTGCTTTCCTATGCTAGTTGATTATTTTTCCCATAAGTTGTTTGCTCACAAAATCCCTATGAATAGGAAGTGGGTTAGAATTAAATGTGCTAGTCATATTCTTCATGATGCTCTCTTTATGTTTTAATTCTTATCTTTTATGTGAGCATCATTGAAATCATCATGCCTAGCTAGGGGCGTTAAACGATAGCGCTTGTTGGGAGGCAACCCAACTTTACTTTTGTTCTTTGCTTTTTGTTCCTGTTTCATAATAAATAATTCATATAGCCTCTGGTTAGATGTGGTTTTATGTTTTAATTCGTGTTTGTGCCAAGTAGGACCTTTGGGAAGACTTGGGTGAAGTCCTTATGATCATGCTGTAAAAAACAGAAACTTTAGCGCTCACGAGAATAGCTGCCATTTTTTTTACTGGAGAGTGCTTTTAGGTTGATTATTTTTGCATATGATTAATAGACAAATTCCTCAGGACCACCAATTTATTTCAGAATTGTTTGAGTTCCAAAAGTATACGTTTCATACAGATTACTACAGACTGTTCTGTTTTTGACAGATTCTGTTTTCTATGTGTTGTTTGCTTATTTTGATGAATCTATGAGTAGTATCGGAGGGTATGAACCATAGAGAAGTTGGAATACATTAGATATTACACAAATATGAATAAATAATGAGTTCATTACAGTACCTTAAAGTGGTGGTTTGTCTTCTTGTACTAACGGAGCTTACGAGTTTTGTTTTGAGTTTTGTGTGGTTGAAGTTTTCAAGTTTTGGGTAAAGATCCGATGTACTATGGAATAAGGAGTGGTAAGAGCCTAAGCTTGGGGATTACCAAGGCACCCCAAGGTAATATTCAAGGACAACCAACCAACTAAGCTTGGGGATGCCCAGGAAGGCATCCCCTCTTTCATCTTCGTTCATCGGTAACTTTACTTGGAGCTATATTTTTATTCACCACGTGATATGTGTTTTGCTTGGAGCGTCATTTTATTTTATTTTGTTTTGCTTGCTGTTATTTATAATAATCTTTTGCGTCTATATTTTGCATAAAAATGTCAAGGATAGCCTTTACCATGCTTATTTTGCTAGTATACATGTTTCTGTTTGAAAACAGAAAGTTTACCGCTGTTGCAAACATTCCCTAGAAAATTCAGAGAGTGATATAATGTTAAATATTTTTTCATATTGAGCTCTGATAAATATTATACAGCGTAGTATTTTTCTTATAATTTTTGGAGTTATGGAAGTATGATGAATCTTGCATTCTTTACAGACTATACTGTTTTGGCAGATTGCTGTTATGTTTGCATTGTTTGCATATGCTTGCTTGTTTAATTATTATATTTTAGGATAGGAGTATTAAATATGCAGAGACATTTAGTATTCAATGTTGAATAATAATTTTAGTGATTTGTTACAGTAGAAAATGATAAGGTTTTTGCATTGTTTTATACTAACTTATCTCACGAGTTCTTGTTGAGTTTGGTCTGGATGAGGTTTTTGAGATTTAGGAAACCGTGACATGAAAGGAATTAAGGAGACACAAAAGCTCAAGCTTGGGGATGCCCAAGGCACCCCAAGATAACATTCCAAGAAGTCTCAAGCAGCTAAGCTTGGGGATGCCCCGGTAGGCATCCCACCTTTCTTCTTCAACAACTATCGGTTAGTATCGGTTGAACCTAAGTTTTTGCTTCTTCACACAAGTTGTGCTATCCTTGCAGTGTCATTTTGTTTTGCTTTGCTTGCTGTATGAATACAATACCAAGATTTGAAATTCTTAAATAAGAGAGAGTCTTCACATATTTACATAACTATTTAGCTACTCATTGATCTTCACTTATATCTTGTTGGAGTAGTTTGTCATTTACTCGTGTGCTTCACTTATATCCTATGAGTAAATGGTTGAATGAGTTGAATGTCATAAATCTGAAATGATATATGTCTCATTTTCTTATCCCATGGGGAGTAATGACTTCACATCTAAGAAGTAGAGGTTGTAAATTTATTGAAGGTTAGCAAGCATTGTATTGGTCATTTGAAAAATTCATGAAAGAATATTGAAGGAAGAGAGATTTTACATATAAATATACTATCTTAGACATCTTTTATAATTGTGAGCACTCATTAAGTATGACATGCTAAAGAGTTGATGTTGGACAAGGAAGACAACGTAATGGGTTATGTTTTCTCACATCTCAGTTAAAGTATATTGTCATGGATCATTCAAAGATGTTGAGCTTGCCTTTCCCCCTCATGCTAGCCAAAATTCCTTGCACCAAGTAGAGATACTACTTGTGCTTCAAAATATCCCTTAAACTAGTTTTGCCATGAGAGTCCACCATACCTACCTATGGATTGAGTAAGATCCTTCAAGTAAGTTGTCATCGGTGCATGCAATAATAATTGCTCTTTAAATATGTATATCTATTAGTGTGAAGAAAATAAGCTTTATACGATCTTGTTATGGAAGCAATAAAAGCGATGGACTGCATAATAAAGGTCCATATACAAGTGGCAATATAAAGTGACATTCTTTTGCATTGAGATTTTGTGCATCCAACCATAAAAGCGCATGACAACCTCTGCTTCCCTCTGCGAAGGACCTATCTTTTACTTTATGTCTTTTACTTTATGCAAGAGTCAAGGTGATCTTCACCTTTCCCTTTTTCATTTTATCCTTTGGCAAGCACCTCGTGTTGGAACGATCCTGATATATATATCCAATTGGATGTAAGTTAGCATGAACTATTATTGTTGACATCACCCAAAGGTGAATACGTTGGGAGGCAACACTATAAGCCCCTATCTTTCTCAGTGTCCGATTAAAACTTCATAACCATAAGTATTGCGTGAATGTTAGCAATTGTAGAAGATTATATGATAGTTGAGTATGTGGAGTTTGCTAAATCAAAGCTCTGACATAGACCCTTCCTGAAAGTAAGATGAATTGCAATTGTTTGATGACTAAGAATGAAGTTTGCTAGTTTTCAAGAAAGTTTATGGTCTATGCTTTAACATGTGAATAGCTTGTTACTTGATCATGAAATTTTTTATGAGATGAACTACTGTTATGACATATAAACATGCTAGAAAAGGTGATTGAAATTATCATTGATCAAACTTGTGCACCTGCTAGCATTCACACTTCATAAATTCTTTCTTTTCTCATTTACCTACTCAAGGACGAGTAGGAATTAAGCTTGGGGATGCTGATACGTCTCCAACGTATCCATAATTTATGAAGCATTCATGCTATTATATTATCTGTTTTGGATGATTATGGGCTTTACTAAGCACTTTTATATTATTTTTGGCACTAACCTATTAACCGGAGGCCCAGCCCATACTGTTGTTTTCTTGCCTATTTCAGTATTTCAAAGAAAAGGAATATCAAACGGAGTCCAAACGGAATGAAACCTTCAGAAAAGTTATTTTTGGAACAGAAGATCTCCCGGGAACTTGGAGTGCAAGCCAGGGAAGCGTCGAGGAGGCCACGAGATAGGAGGGTGCGCCCCCTCTCTCCTGGGCCCCTCGAGCACCCCCCGATCGACTTCTTTCACATATATAATCCCATATACCCTAAAAACATCGGAACGAAGATAGGTCGGGAGTTCCGCCGCCGCAAGCCTCTGTAGCCACCAAAAGTCAATCGGGACCCTGTTCCGGCACCCTGCCGGAGGGGGGATTCCTCACCGGTGGCCATCTTCATCATCCCGGCACTCTCCATGACGAGGAGGGAGTAGTTCACCCTCGGGGCTGAGGGTATGTACCAGTAGCTATGTGTTTGATCTCTCTCTCTCTCTCTCTCTCTCGTGTTCTCTCTATGGCACGATCTTGATGTATCGCGAGCTTTGCTATTATAGTTGGATCTTATGATGTTTCTCCCCCTCTACTCTCTTGTAATGGATTGAGTTTCCCCTTTGAAGTTATCTAATTGGATTGAGTCTTTAAGGATTTGAGAACACTTGATGTATGACTTGCCATGCTTATCTGTGGTGACAATTGGATATTCACATGATCCACTTGATGTATGTTTTGGTGATCAACTTGTGGGTTCCGTGACCTTGGGAATCTATGCATAGGGGTTGGCACACGTTTTCATCTTGACTCTCCGGTAGAAACTTTGGGGCACTCTTTGAAGTACTTTGTGTTAGTTGAATAGATGAATCTGAGATTGTGTGATGCATATCATATAATCATGCCCACGGATACTTGAGGTGACAATGGAGTATCTAGGTGACATTAGGGTTTTGGTTGATTTGTGTCTTAAGGTGTTATTCTAGTATGAACTCTGTGAAAGATTGAACGGAAAGAATAGCTTCATGTTATTTTACTACGGACTCTTGAATAGGTAGATCAAAAAGGATAACTTTGAGGTGGTTTCATACCCTACCATAATATCTTCATTTGTTCTCCGGTATTAGTGGCTTTGGAGTGACTCTTTGTTGCATGTTGAGGGATAGTTATATGATCCAATTATGTTATTATTGTTGAGAGAACTTGCACTAGTGAAAGTATGAACCTTAGGCCTTGTTTCCTAGCATTGCAATACCGTTTACGCTCACTTTTATCATTAGTTACCTTGCTGTTTTTATAATTTCAGATTACAAATACCTTTATCTACTATCCATATTGCACTTGTGTCACCATCTCTTCGCCGAACTAGTGCACCTATACAATTTACCATTGTATTGGGTGTGCTGGGGATACAAGAGACTCTTTGTTATTAGGTTGCAGGGTTGCTTGAGAGAGACCATCTTGATCCTAC
>NC_041381.1:708488822-708494653 GCF_002162155.2 Triticum dicoccoides
ACCGATAGAATCGATAGTTTCATCAAAACAAGCAAAACAATGCATAAAAAACAGAATCTGTCTTAAACAGGACAGTCTGTAGAAATCTGAACGTCTACCATACTTTTGGTACTCCAACAATTCTGAAAAATTAGGAAGAAATAAACAATTTGTATAGGAATAGTCTGCAAAAAGTTTCAGAACCTTTTGACGTTCTAGTAAAAAATGAAAATTCACACGCTACAGCCAAAGTTTCTGTTTCTGCACCGCACATACCAACAAGCAATCTAATCATCCTAAAGGCAAACCTTGGCACAATAATTTTACAATACAAATTATTTGTACAAGGGGATAATTATTTTTGTTGAATAGTTTTGTAGTTGAGATTCACCAAGTTTCCATGGGCATGAACAAAGTTCAAGCAGCTCCCCCACTTCAACAATGCTCGTCTCTCTCACTTTCACTTTCCTTTTTGTGAAGTTTTAAGTTCCCCTCTATATTTTTTTTTGTTTTTAAACTTTATAAAAGCACTCAATAGAAATAGATGACTCTCTAAAACTTCTGGGTTGTCTCCTTGGCAGCGCTTTCTTTAAAGCCATTAAGCTAGGCATAAAGTGCTCAAGTAATGACTCCACACGGATCCCAAGGTATATCAAAGCCAATTTTAATTAGCAATGATTTGGCATTTAAGTGAGCACAAAGCAACATATATCATGCAATTACAAAGTCTAACTCTCTTCCTATGCATCGGCATGTCATACAAGAACAATTCATGCACATCAAGTAAAGACCAATACATAGCATAAGCAGTTTCTTGCAATTTTATCGTGTTGGAAACATAAAGAGGTGGAGATGTAGTTCCTCTCTCATATAATTACAAGTAGGAGCAGAAAGCACATTCATATTACATTCATCAAAATTATCATGTGCAACGGTAAAAGGCAACCCATCAATATAATCCTTAATAAGAACAAACTTCTCTGATATAGTGTAGTTTGGAGAATTCAAAAAGATAATAGGACTATCATGTGCGGGTGCAATAGCAACAATTTCATTCTTAATATAAGGAACTATAGCAAGTTCATCTCCATAAGCATAATTTATATTGGCATCATGGCCACAAGCATCAAGTTCATCAAAAAGGGATATTTCAAAAGAATCAACGGGATCATAGCAATCATCATAGCATTCATCCTTCGGTAAGAATGAAGGGAAATTAAACAATGTATGAATTGAAGAGTTACTCTCATTAGAAGGTGGGCACGGGTAGCTAATCCGCTCTTCCTCCTTTTGTTCTTTGCTCTTCTTATCATCTTTTTCATCCAAATAACTCACAATTTCATCAATTTCTTCTTCCATAGACTCCTGCAAAATATTAGTCTCTTCTTGGACAGCGGAGACTTTCTCAATAAATACATCAATATCGGAATTGTATTTCTAGTTATCATAGAAATATTTAAGGATGGCAAAATTTCCAGGTCTATAAACATCATCATCAAAGGCTTTATACTTTAAAAAAAAGATTCAATTTCATAAGCACCCTTAAAAGCAACAAATTATTCTATTCGTTCGACATCATAACAATCATATCTACCATTAGCATAAGAAGCCAAGGTTTCATTATCATTAAATTTGCATGAAAAGGGAAGGTGTGGAGCATTCATCCTAGAGCAACAAGTAAAATCATATCTCTCGCATAAATTCCAAGCATACCAATGCAACGTATCAATTTGATCCCATAAAAGTTTCCCTTTTTGTGTCAAGCGACAATCCCTAAAGTATTCACATTGATCCAACGTGTCTCCCGTTATCATGTTGAATAGGGTTTTATCAGGATTATTGATACGTCTCCAACCTATCTATAATTTATGAAGCATTCATGCTATTATATTATCTGTTTTGGATGATTATGGGCTTTACTAAGCACTTTTATATTATTTTTGGGACTAACCTATTAACCGGAGGCCCATCCCATATTGCTGTTTTCTTGCCTATTTCAGTATTTCGAAGAAAAGGAATATCAAACGGAGTTCAAACGGAATGAAACCTTCGGAAAAGTTATTTTTGGAACAGAAGATCTCCCGGGAACTTGGAGTGCAAGCCAGGGAAGAGTCGAGGAGGCCACGAGATAGGAGGGTGCCCCCCCTCCTATAGGGCGCGCCCCCTGTCTCCTAGGCCCCTCGAGCACCCCCCGACCGACTTCTTTCACCTATATAATCCCATATACCCTAAAAACATCGAAACGAAGATAGATTGGGAGTTTCGCCGCCGCAAGCCTCTGTAGCCACAAAAAGTCAATCAGGACCCTGTTCCGGCACCCTGCCGGAGGGGGGATTCCTCACCAGTGGCCATCTTCATCATCCCGGCGCTCTCCATGACGAGTAGGGAGTAGTTCACCCTCGGGGCTGAGGGTATGTACCAGTAGCTATGTGTTTGGTCTCTCTCTCTCTCTCTCTCTCTCTCTCTCTCTCTCTCTCGTGTTCTCTGTATGGCACGATCTTGATGTATCACGAGCTTTGCTATTATAGTTGGATCTTATGATGTTTCTCCCCCTCTACTCTCTTGTAATGGATTGAGTTTCCCCTTTGAAGTTATCTAATTGGATTGAGTCTTTAAGGATTTGAGAACACTTGATGTATGTCTTGCCGTGCTTATCTGTGGTGACAATGGGATATACACATGATCCACTTGATGTATGTTTTGGTGATCAACTTGTGGGTTCCATGACCTTGGGAATCTATGCATAGGGGTTGGCACACGTTTTCATCTTGACTCTCCGGTAGAAACTTTGGGGCACTCTTTGAAGTACTTTGTGTTGGTTGAATAGATGAATCTGAGATTGTGGGATGCATATCGTATAATCATGCCCACAGATACTTGAGGTGACAATGGAGTATCTAGGTGACATTAGGGTTTTGGTTGATATGTGTGTTAAGGTGTTATTCTAGTATGAACTCTATGATAGATTGAACGGAAACAAAAGCTTCATGTTATTTTACTACGGACTCTTGAATTGGTAGATCAAAAAGGATAACTTTGAGGTGGTTACGTACCCTACCATAATCTCTTCGTTTGTTCTCCGCTATTAGTGGCTTTGGAGTGACTCTTTGTTGCATGTTGAGGGATAGTTATATGATCCAATTATGTTATTATTGTTGAGAGAACTTGCACTAGTGAAAGTATGAACCTTAGGCCTTGTTTCCTAGCATTGCAATACCGTTTACGCTCAATTTTATCATTAGTTACCTTGCTGTTTTTATAATTTCAGATTACAAATACCTTTATCTACTATCCATATTGCACTTGTATCACCATCTCTTCGCCGAACTAGTGCACCTATACAATTTACCATTGTATTGGGTGTGTTGGGGACACAAGAGACTCTTTGTTATTTGGTTGCAGGGTTGCTTGAGAGAGACCATCTTCATCCTACGCCTCCCACGGATTGATAAACCTTAGGTCATCCACTTGAGGGAAATTTGCTACTGTCCTACAAACATGTGCACTTGCAGGCCCAACAACGTCTACAAGAAGAAGGTTGTGTAGTAGACATCAAGCTATTTTCTGGCGCCGTTGTCGGGGAGGTGAGTGCTTGAAGGTATATCTTTAGATCTTGCAATCGAATCTTTTTGTTTCTTGTTTTATCACTAGTTTAGTTTATAAAAGAAAACTATAAAAAAAATGGAGTTAAGTTTGTCTCATACGCTTCATCTTTTTAATATCTTTCGTAAGAATGATGGTAAGGGAAATTGCTCAAGTGCTAGAAGAAGAAATCTATAAAATGCTTGATACTAAATATTTGAATGATGAGCATGATTGCAATGTGTTTAGTATGAACTCTTTGAATATCCATAGTACTAATGATGATTGCACTAGTTATGATGAAAATGTCTCTTATAAGCATGTCAACTTTTGTGGAGTGCATATTTGCATGAACACACCAAATAGAGAAGATAGATATTGCAAGAAGCATAAGCATTTAGAAACTAAATTGTTGCAAGAAAAGTTAAATGTGAGTGCTGAAAATTTACATTTCCTTTGCCGTACTTGTGAACTATGCAATGAACGTGGTCATTTACATCTCCGATGCAAATTATTTCATGATCGAATCGTGTCCCAAAATTGTGATGATTTGATTTCCCTTGTGCATTATAATGAACTTAGTTTGCTTTTGGGTTATGAAGAATTGAAACGTTTAACTAAGAATCTTCCAGAATTTGCCCTTGAGAAATTGCTTGATATTGATCTAGAGGAAATTTATATGTATTGTGCGGTGAATTGCATTGAAAATCCTTATATTGCCAATTACATAAAGAAAATAAAACAAATAGAAGATGAAGAGAATACTAATGAAAGGGAAGAGACTTCCCATTATCCTCCTATTATTTCTTATGATGAATCAGGTATCGAGGAGGAGTCTTCTATTCAACCAATCTCATCAATAAGGATCTCAAAGAAAAGGGTTGAACCCACACATAATGTGAAGAAGAAAAAGAAGATAAGGAGCAACAAAGGTAAAAAGGTATCCCTCCCGAATGATGTTGCTCCTACTACTCATTGTGAAGATGACAATTGCTTTACTATTGGTGCTATCCATATTTTTAATGATGAGAGTGATTATGCTTGTGATATGAAAGAGCCCAAGCTTGGGGAAGCTATGTTTGACGAGGATGAAATATTTGAGAATTTATTTGCTGAAATTAATGTTTGTCCCAAGCTTGGGGATGCTACGTTTAATGAAGATGATATTTTTAGCATCCCAAGTTTTGATATGCAAAGTTGTTATGATGATAGCATGCCTCTTACCTATGATGATTATATTGATGAAAGTGGGTTTGGAAGAGTGTCAACTTTAGGTAGTATTGATCCCACTATTTTGGAGGATGTTGAATCTTATTGTGATAATTATGAGAGTGGATTTGGAGAGGTCATGACTTTATTTAGTGATGAATCCACTATTTCGGAAGAGGTTCCAATTGATTATGAGAATAAAGTTGCTATCTATGATGATTATTGTGATGACATGTATGCTATAAAGAATAATGATAACCATGAATCTTGTCATCATGATTTTGGTTTTCAATTGGATTATGCCTCACATGATAGTTATTTTGTTGAGTTTGCTCCCACTATTATTCATGAGAAGAAATTTGATTATGTGGAGAGTAATAAAAATTCTATGCTTGTAGATCATGAAAATAATGCTTTAGGTGCTGGTTATATTGTTAAATTAATTCATGATGCTACTGAAAATTATTATGAAGGAGGAACATATTCTTGTAGGAATGGCAATAATATCAAGTTTGCTCTCTATGTGCTTAAAGTTTCGAAGTTATGCCTATTTTGCTTTCCTATGCTAGTTGATTATTTTTCCCATAAGTTGTTTGCTCACAAAATCCCTATGAATAGGAAGTGGGTTAGAATTAAATGTGCTAGTCATATTCTTCATGATGCTCTCTTTATGTTTTAATTCTTATCTTTTATGTGAGCATCATTGAAATCATCATGCCTAGCTAGGGGCGTTAAACGATAGCGCTTGTTGGGAGGCAACCCAACTTTACTTTTGTTCTTTGCTTTTTGTTCCTGTTTCATAATAAATAATTCATATAGCCTCTGGTTAGATGTGGTTTTATGTTTTAATTCGTGTTTGTGCCAAGTAGGACCTTTGGGAAGACTTGGGTGAAGTCCTTATGATCATGCTGTAAAAAACAGAAACTTTAGCGCTCACGAGAATAGCTGCCATTTTTTTTACTGGAGAGTGCTTTTAGGTTGATTATTTTTGCATATGATTAATAGACAAATTCCTCAGGACCACCAATTTATTTCAGAATTGTTTGAGTTCCAAAAGTATA
>NC_041381.1:708496283-708546925 GCF_002162155.2 Triticum dicoccoides
ATGTTGAGCTTGCCTTTCCCCCTCATGCTAGCCAAAATTCCTTGCACCAAGTAGAGATACTACTTGTGCTTCAAAATATCCCTTAAACTAGTTTTGCCATGAGAGTCCACCATACCTACCTATGGATTGAGTAAGATCCTTCAAGTAAGTTGTCATCGGTGCATGCAATAATAATTGCTCTTTAAATATGTATATCTATTAGTGTGAAGAAAATAAGCTTTATACGATCTTGTTATGGAAGCAATAAAAGCGATGGACTGCATAATAAAGGTCCATATACAAGTGGCAATATAAAGTGACATTCTTTTGCATTGAGATTTTGTGCATCCAACCATAAAAGCGCATGACAACCTCTGCTTCCCTCTGCGAAGGACCTATCTTTTACTTTATGTCTTTTACTTTATGCAAGAGTCAAGGTGATCTTCACCTTTCCCTTTTTCATTTTATCCTTTGGCAAGCACCTCGTGTTGGAACGATCCTGATATATATATCCAATTGGATGTAAGTTAGCATGAACTATTATTGTTGACATCACCCAAAGGTGAATACGTTGGGAGGCAACACTATAAGCCCCTATCTTTCTCAGTGTCCGATTAAAACTTCATAACCATAAGTATTGCGTGAATGTTAGCAATTGTAGAAGATTATATGATAGTTGAGTATGTGGAGTTTGCTAAATCAAAGCTCTGACATAGACCCTTCCTGAAAGTAAGATGAATTGCAATTGTTTGATGACTAAGAATGAAGTTTGCTAGTTTTCAAGAAAGTTTATGGTCTATGCTTTAACATGTGAATAGCTTGTTACTTGATCATGAAATTTTTTATGAGATGAACTACTGTTATGACATATAAACATGCTAGAAAAGGTGATTGAAATTATCATTGATCAAACTTGTGCACCTGCTAGCATTCACACTTCATAAATTCTTTCTTTTCTCATTTACCTACTCAAGGACGAGTAGGAATTAAGCTTGGGGATGCTGATACGTCTCCAACGTATCCATAATTTATGAAGCATTCATGCTATTATATTATCTGTTTTGGATGATTATGGGCTTTACTAAGCACTTTTATATTATTTTTGGCACTAACCTATTAACCGGAGGCCCAGCCCATACTGTTGTTTTCTTGCCTATTTCAGTATTTCAAAGAAAAGGAATATCAAACGGAGTCCAAACGGAATGAAACCTTCAGAAAAGTTATTTTTGGAACAGAAGATCTCCCGGGAACTTGGAGTGCAAGCCAGGGAAGCGTCGAGGAGGCCACGAGATAGGAGGGTGCGCCCCCTGTCTCCTGGGCCCCTCGAGCACCCCCCGATCGACTTCTTTCACATATATAATCCCATATACCCTAAAAACATCGGAACGAAGATAGGTCGGGAGTTCCGCCGCCGCAAGCCTCTGTAGCCACCAAAAGTCAATCGGGACCCTGTTCCGGCACCCTGCCGGAGGGGGGATTCCTCACCGGTGGCCATCTTCATCATCCCGGCACTCTCCATGACGAGGAGGGAGTAGTTCACCCTCGGGGCTGAGGGTATGTACCAGTAGCTATGTGTTTGATCTCTCTCTCTCTCTCTCTCTCTCTCTCTCTCTCTCTCGTGTTCTCTCTATGGCACGATCTTGATGTATCGCGAGCTTTGCTATTATAGTTGGATCTTATGATGTTTCTCCCCCTCTACTCTCTTGTAATGGATTGAGTTTCCCCTTTGAAGTTATCTAATTGGATTGAGTCTTTAAGGATTTGAGAACACTTGATGTATGTCTTGCCGTGCTTATCTGTGGTGACAATTGGATATTCACATGATCCACTTGATGTATGTTTTGGTGATCAACTTGTGGGTTCCGTGACCTTGGGAATCTATGCATAGGGGTTGGCACACGTTTTCATCTTGACTCTCCGGTAGAAACTTTGGGGCACTCTTTGAAGTACTTTGTGTTAGTTGAATAGATGAATCTGAGATTGTGTGATGCATATCATATAATCATGCCCACGGATACTTGAGGTGACAATGGAGTATCTAGGTGACATTAGGGTTTTGGTTGATTTGTGTCTTAAGGTGTTATTCTAGTATGAACTCTGTGAAAGATTGAACGGAAAGAATAGCTTCATGTTATTTTACTACGGACTCTTGAATAGGTAGATCAAAAAGGATAACTTTGAGGTGGTTTCATACCCTACCATAATATCTTCATTTGTTCTCCGGTATTAGTGGCTTTGGAGTGACTCTTTGTTGCATGTTGAGGGATAGTTATATGATCCAATTATGTTATTATTGTTGAGAGAACTTGCACTAGTGAAAGTATGAACCTTAGGCCTTGTTTCCTAGCATTGCAATACCGTTTACGCTCACTTTTATCATTAGTTACCTTGCTGTTTTTATAATTTCAGATTACAAATACCTTTATCTACTATCCATATTGCACTTGTGTCACCATCTCTTCGCCGAACTAGTGCACCTATACAATTTACCATTGTATTGGGTGTGCTGGGGATACAAGAGACTCTTTGTTATTAGGTTGCAGGGTTGCTTGAGAGAGACCATCTTGATCCTACTCCTCCCACGGATTGATAAACCTTAGGTCATCCACTTGAGGGAAATTTGCTACTGTCCTACAAACATGTGCACTTGCAGGCCCAACAACGTCTACAAGAAGAAGGTTGTGTAGTAGACATCAATTATCATAATAGTGCATAATATTTTTCACATAACGAGCATCAAGGGTTTTAGGAGGTTCCCCATCTCCATGAGTAGCAAGTACAACTAATTTTTTTGGTGTTTCTTGTTCCATATCCATAACTAAAGATAGAGAACAACTTAGAACAGGAAATAAAAACTACTTAGTGATAAAGCAAACAAGCACACACGAGAATATTCACCCCACACTATTGCTCCCCGGCAACGGCGCCAGAAAAAGGTCTTGATAACCCACAAGTATAGGGGATCGTTTGTAGCCTCATTCGATAAATAAGAGTATCAAACCCAACGAGGAGCTAAAGGTAGAACAAATATTCCCTCAAGTTCTATCGACCACCGATACATCTCTACGCACACTGGACGTTTGTTTTACCTAAGACAAGTGATAAGTGCATTTCATATATATAATTTGCCACTCAAATTTAGCATCTATCATGATATATCCATCCATTCTTGCTATGAGTTGTGATATATTTGAATGAAAATCATATAAAAGATCATTTACTTGTCATTTGTTTCTTTTGCAGAAAAGTGCGCAAGGCACTATAATCGTCAAGATTTCTACTATGTGGCTAACGAGAAGAGAGAAGGGCTTGTGTGTGACGACAAGAAGTAACCAAAGGGGCTAGCTAAAGAGGAGAGGGGATCTACTTGGGAAGAAAGAAGATAGTAGGAGGGCCCATGTGCAAACATCAAAATCTGCCGTGAGGGGATCAAAATCCCTAGGTCACTACACAATTCCCCTCGAGCATGGCATCTTCATCTCCCTCACCCGCCTTATCCACCACCGGCCGCCGCCGCGGCCAGGTCGGCGCGGCGGTGCGCCAACCAACGCTACCCAGCCATCCATCCGTGCCATCCATCACCATCACTCACCAGCACCACCACGCGCCATCCACCACTCCATCTCTCCAACGCCACCCACCAGCGCCGCCACTCGCGCGATCCGCCAGACGAGCGTCTGGCTGCCCGCGCGACTTTCTCCTTCCCTCGCTGCTCCTCTTCTCTTCCCCACGCCCAAAACTGCTGCTGCTTCTTCTCTCCACATCCCTGCTGCTGCACTTCTCGTCCCTGAACCTCCTGCTGCTAATGCGCTTTGCTGAACTCCACGCCCCCTGCTGCATCTTCCTTCTTCTCCTCGACCTCCTGCTGCTGCCTCCTCTTCTCCAAGTCCAGCTGCTGCTCCTTCCTTGCTGCGCCCTACGGCTTCTTCTTTCAACTGCCACTACTACTCCCTTCCCCTCACTGCTACTCTTCTTCCTTACCTCCTCTGCTGCTATATCTCTTCTCCCCTCTCTATATTCTCTGAATTTTCTGTAATAGGAGTAGTAAGAAGCTTTGTAATATTCAGATTATCTAAGTGCATGTAACTTGCTATATGTTTAGTTCGTACTTGTCATCTATTAATTAGTATTCTGCTACTGTATGTGTGAGATCCCTTATGTGTTTGTTCCTTACTGTAGAAATTGATTCAGTTTTCCATGTTTTAGCTCCAGTACATGTACTATATAAATACATGTGTGTTTTGTGATGTAAACCATGTCAACTAGTTCACTGTAACAAATTCATGTTACTACTTGTGATTTTATTTTCTGTTGAGATTGATCTTTGTGAAGTCAGATGTGTGATTGTGTTTGATTTCTAGTTAATATGTTAGCTAGGTACCTGTGATATAAATGCATCTTTCTTCTCTTATATATGTCTGCTACTCATATTTGTGATCATCTGTGGTTTCTTTCTTTTTGTCGATGATGATGTCCTATGTCAGCATTTAGTTTCTAAAATAATATGAAAATACCAAAAAGTAAGTCAGTTCGAATCTTAATCTCTTTGTGCTATTTGCATTTTCTTTGTGATAGATCTTTGGGAACAACCTTGTTAGTTTAGGTTTTATTTTCTGCATTCATCTCTTAAAATTGTGTTACCTAGATTTAGCCGAATATAGTTGCCGTCGCCTAGTCCCTGTGGAGAACACGACACTCGTAGTTTGGGCGTAAAAACCCCACTTTACTTTCAATCGATCATTTTGGCGCCGTTGCCGGGGACTAGCGTCGAGCGTTTGTGTGAGGCTTTAGACTAGGTTTTTCTTGTTTTTCCCTTTTTGCTATATATTTGTGATATATCTCTAGCCACTAACCCCTGTTTTAGTTAGTATCTTTTTGTTTTCTCTTCCTTTTTGCAGGTTGGATTATCCTCTCGGTTATGGCTTACTATTCAGATCATCAGGCTTATGCAAGCAACACTACAAACAGCACGGAAAGTGTTCAAGAACTGATAGGTAAGATTTCCCTTCGATTAGATGATTTAGCTTGGCAGCGAGAGGTAGTTTTTGAGGATAGGCCTAGCTCTTATGATCCTTATTCTAGAGGTCATCCTTATGTTGCTCCTACATGCCATATTTGTGGATTTCAGGGCCATTCACCCGCTGAATGTCGGCGTGGTTACTCTCACCCTCCCGATTGTTATGGCATGAGCTTCGCCCCACAGCCTAGCTCATACCAAAACAATTACACACATGGGTGGCCTGAAAACCAGAATATGTCATATAGGAGCAATAAACCTGAGATCTCATCCTTTGCTTCTAGTAATCATATGCAGGGATTTAGGTATGAAGAGGAGAGCCACAACTATGCTCCACAACAGTCTTATTCAGCTCCTATTCATATACCTCAGCACCAGGAGATGTTGCCGATGGAGTTAAATGGTCCTCCATTTGGTCAACCAACACCTCCAACACAAGTGCCCACACAAGATGAGTTCGATGACATAGACAAGCTCACAGTTTTGAGTCTCGAGTTCACTTGGAGTGCCGAGGATGATCCCATTAGGAAGGTGATACTTGAGGAAATGAAGAAGATTAAGAGTGGAAAGGAGCTAGTGGAAGAAGTAAGGAAGATTGAGAAGAACATCAATGCTGGCAGTACTATCTCTTCCCTCCTTGAGTTGAGTGTGGTCGAGATTCCCCTTGATACATGTGAGGTTCCAACACCGTCACATCCAGTTGAGCAAGATAGCAAGAGTCCAGAGGAAGAAAGACCTCAGATTGAAGAAGATGAACTAGAAGACAAGGAACAAGATGGTCAAGAGCTGCAATTCCCAAGTGATCAAGTTGAAGACTCATCATCTATTACTCCTGAAGAAGTACAAGAAGCTGCTGTAGATGAAGATGAAGAACATGAGATTCATTTGCCTATTGTCATACCAGAGCGTGATGTGTCAGGTTTACTCAATCCTCTTGATGACATGATGCCTTGTGATTCCTTTGCTACCACCTTGCATTACATGATACCATCACTTAAGATTGATTTGAAAACTCATTTGCTTGGATATGATGATATATACCCTGTTAGTGGCATTACTCTCATTTGTGATGATCATAATTACTTTCCTCATGCTAGTCCTATGCTTAATGAAACATAACATTCTTATGCTAGTCTTGAGCTTAATGAAAAATATCATCCTCATGTTAATGTTGACTTTGCTCATTTCTACCATTCTAAACATGTGCTTTATAGCTATGCTTATGTAATTGGGTACTCTATTGATGATTTAGAGGGCATCGACCGTATCACTTGTAGTTGTTTGTGTGAGTCCTATTTCAGGCTTTTGCTACTGCACTGTTTACTACATGCTGACCAGGTTCGAGGTGACATTCCTTGGGATCCTGGTGGAGTCAGAGCTTGGCGATGAGGAGAAGCAAGGGGCACATACGAAGAAGAGTGAAGCTGGAGCATGCATGAGGATAGGGAAGCAGTAGGAGAGGAGTCACAATGCACGAGGAAGCAAGGGAGAAGAGCTGCAGTTGGTGAGGTGATCGAGCGAGTGCTACTTCCTATGAAAACCCGGTGAGCTGTTTCATGACCCATTCCATCATCCATTGATACATGCTGAAATCAAATGTTATCTGGGTTGCTTAAGCCATGTCTTAAATGTTGCCCCACTGAATTTTACTTGACATATGGTGCTTGATGAGAATATGTGAACTGAGTGTTGAATGCCTGGTAAACTAGTGATCTATGCAATGCTTGCTTTGCTGAAATTAGTGAAAGTTATTAGTTTTGAGTGCTCAAATACCTAGTACACTAGAAAACTTGATCATTTTCTGCTTTTACCTTGATACACCTAGATCACCATGTTTAGATGATGAATTTGTGCTAAGTGTGTTCCCATTGAGAGCAATCACCTAACCACTATGGATTAGCATGCTATGTTCCCTGGATCGGTAGCATGTGAACCAGACATGGAGAAGTGATGATTCCTGTTTTTGTGCTTATGCGTTGTTCATTTAAGATAAGTAATAATGAATAAATAAGTCTGACTACCTACAGTAGCATGTCATGTTCCCGGGACGGTGGCATGTGAAATCGGGTTAGCTTGGGCAGTAATTAATAATAAAAAATGTAATTGTCGAACCAGGTGTATACCATGTTCTCGGGATCGGTGGTATGTTCCTTTGGGGAGACAAACAAAAAAAACTAATAATTGGTCGAGCCAGGTGTATACCATGTTCTTGGGATCGGTGGTATGTTCCTATGGTGAGACTAATAATAATATAATCATTGCTTTATCTCTGTAAATAAGTGATTTGATCACAAGATTTAATTCCAGTTCATTTTGTTCTTGGGATCATGGTCTCTTTAGGAACCATTTGGCGCAGTCATCATTTAAACTTGTTGATCCTCTTTTATCTCTGTAAAAGTTTAAAATGGTCATGCTTACTAGTATCCTACTGCTTTGTAGCACTCCTAACCATTAATTTTCACTAGCTAAGTCTGAAGCATGCCTTGTTTGGAGATCTATTTTACCAGGACATTCCTTACTCAGTTTACTGTTCATTATCTTGCCTTTGTCATATTCCTTTGCTTGAGGACAAGCAAAGATTTAAGTGTGGGGGAACTTGATAAGTGCATTTCATATATATATAATTTGGCACTCAAATTTAGCATCTATCGTGATATATCCATCCATTCTTGCTACGAGTTGTGATATATTTGAATGAAAATCATATAAAAGATCATTTACTTGTCATTTGTTTCTTTTGCAGAAAAGTGTGCAAGGCACTATAATCATCAAGATTTCTACTATGTGGCTAATGAGAAGAGAGAAGGGCTTGTGTGTGACGACAAGAAGTAACCAAAGGGGCTACCTAAAGAGGAGAGGGGATCTACTTGGGAAGGAAGAAGATAGTAGGAGGGCCCATGTGCAAACATCAAAATCTGCCGTGAGGGGATCAAAATCCCTAGGTCACTACACAATTCCCCTCGAGCCTGGCATCTTCATCTCCCTCACCCGCCTTCTCCACCACCGGCCGCCGCCGCGGCGGTGCGCCAACCAGTGCTACCCAGCCATCCATCCGCGCCATCCATCACCATCACTCACCAGCACAACCACGCGCCATCCACCACTCCATCTCTCCAGCGCCACCCACCAGCGCCGCCACTCGCGCGATCCGCCAGACGAGCGTCTGGCTGCCCGCGCGACTTTCTCCTTCCCTCGCTGCTCCTCTTCTCTTCCCCACGCCCAAAACTGCTGCTGCTTCTTCTCTCCACATCCCTGCTGCTGCACTTCTCGTCCCTGAACCTCCTGCTGCTAATGCGCTTTGCTGAACTCCACGCCCCCTGCTGCATCTTCCTTCTTCTCCTCGACCTCCTGCTGCTGCCTCCTCTTCTCCAAGTCCAGCTGCTGCTCCTTCCTTGCTGCGCCCTACGGCTTCTTCTTTCAACTGCCACTACTACTCCCTTCCCCTCACTGCTACTCTTCTTCCTTACCTCCTCTGCTGCTATATCTCTTCTCCCCTCTCTATATTCTCTGAATTTTCTGTAATAGGAGTAGTAAGAAGCTTTGTAATATTCAGATTATCTAAGTGCCTGTAACCTGCTATATGTTTAGTTCGTACTTGTCATCTATTAATTAGTATTCTGCTACTGTATGTGTGAGATCCCTTATGTGTTTGTTCCTTACTGCAGAAATTGATTCAGTTTTCCATGTTTTAGCTCCAGTACATGTACTATATAAATACATGTGTGTTTTGTGATGTAAACCATGTCAGCTAGTTCACTGTAACAAATTCATGTTACTCCTTGTGATTTTATTTCCTATTGAGATTGATCTTTGTGAAGTTAGATGTGTGATTGTGTTTGATTTCTAGTTAATATATTAGCTAGGTACCTGTGATATAAATGCATCTTTCTTCTCTTATATATGTCTGCTAGACATATTTGTGATCATCTGTGGTTTCTTTCTTTTTGTCGATGATGATGTCCTATGTCAGCATTTAGTTTCTAAAATAATATGAAAATACCAAAAAGTACGTGAGTTCGAATCTTAATCTCTCTGTGCTATTTGCATTTTCTTTGTGATAGATCTTTGGGAACAACCTTGTTAGTTTAGGTTTTATTTTCTGCATTTATCTCTTAAAATTGTGTTACCTAGATTTAGCCGAACATAGTTGCCGTCGCCTAGTCCCTGTGGAGAACACGACACTCGTAGTTTGGGGCGTAAAAACCCTGCTATATTACTATTGATCAACAACTATGAAACTATTTTGCAAGAATAAAACTACGAGTACTTTGCAAGAATAAAACTAAGAATAAACTGCAAGGTAATAAAAGTGGATAGCTTTTGTCAACAAGAAAGTCATTTGTCCCTAGGCAATCTATAACAAGTACCAGTAATCATGCTTGCAATTTTATATGAGGGAGAGGCATGAACTAACATACTTTCTCTACTTGGATCTTATGCACTTATGATTGGAATTCTAGCAAGCATCCGCAACTACTAAAGATCATTAAGGTCGTGAAATCCACCATAGCATTAAGTATCAAGTCCTCTTTATCCCATACGCAACAACCCACCTACTCGGGTTTAAGCGTTTGTCACTCTCGCAACCCACCATAAGCGAATCGTGAACGTATTGCAACATCCTACAGCGGGGATCCCTCACGTTTGGGCGAGACAGAGGGTACCGTAGGACAGCACCATAAATAACATATACAATCGTACCAACCAAGATCACGATTAACCCACGGGACAAAACGGATCTACTCAAACATCATAGGATAGCCAAATATCATTGGGAAATAATATATGGAATTGAGCACCATGTTTAAGTAGAGATTACAGCTGGGAAAAGAGGGGTTACACCGCTGCATATAGGGAGAGAGAGTTAGTGTTGACGGTAGCAAGATTGTTGATGTAGATCGCCGTCACGATCCTAGCCCCGGTGGCACTCCGTCGCCACCGGGGGGGGGGGAGGGGGAGAGAGCTCCTTCCTTCTTATTCTTCCTTGTCCTCCCCCCTAGATGGGAGGTGAGTTCCCCCTCTGGTCCATGGCCTCCATGGCGGCGGAGGGGCGGGAGCCCCTCCAAGATTGGATCTCCCTCTCTGTTCTCTTCCGTTTCATGTTCCCCAGATATATCCCTTCACCGTGTCTTAAATTCCCGGAGATCCATAACTCCGATTGTGCTAAAATTCTTACAAGAATTTTTTCCATAAATTATCTTTCTTGCGCCAGAAGAAGGGCCCCAACCGACCTTCGAGGAGAGCATAAGATACATGGGCGCGCCCAGGGGTGCCCGGCATGCCCTCGTGGGTTGTGCTCACTATGGGCCCCCGTTTGCGTTGATTCCACCTCCCAAAAATCATAAATATTCCAAGATAATTATCCGTAAAAAATTTATCGCATTTGGACTTTGTTTGATACGACTTTTTTGTGAAACAAAAAACATGCAACAAACACGAACTGGCACTGGGCACTAGATCAATAGGTTAGTCCAATAAATCATATAAAAAGTTGCCAAAAATATGTGAAAGTTGTATAATATTGGCATGAAACAATCAAAAATTATAGATACGACGGAGATGTATCAGTCATAACATCTTCCCCGCTTGGGCAAACAGCTCGTCCTCGAGCTGGAAGTCGGGAAAGTGCTTGCAAAACTCGTCGAGGTGCTCCCAAGTGGCGTCCTCCTCCGGAAGGCCCTGCCACTGAATCAACAAGCACTACGCACCTCGGCGCTGCTGGGCCTTCGAAACCTTCACTGGATCGAAAAGTAGACAACCCTCGGAGGCCGAAGGAAGATCCGGCGTGGCCGCCGGTGGCTCGCCGCGGAAAGGCTTCAACAAGCCCACATGGAAAATGTCATGGCTGCGAGCGCCCGGTGGCAGCTAAAGGCGGTAGGCAACGTTGCCGATGTGCGCTCCAACACCAAAACTGGCCCAGCATGGCAGGGACCCAGTTTGCGCTTCTAGCGCGGTCCAGTGACTGCGTAGAGCGGTGGAGTAGGCACAACCACACCCAGTAGCCTACCGCGACTCCGCCTTGTGGTGGTGAGCGTCGTAGTACTTCTTGGACAGTTGCTGGGCCTAGAGGAGACGCTGACGCACCTCAGCAAGGATCTCCTACCTGCCGCGGAGAAGCTAGGCCGCCACCTCGGTCCGGGCCGTCTCAGGCTGGAACGACAAGATGGGTGGTGGAGGATGACCGTAGACCACCTCGAAGGGCGTGGCTCGCAGGGCGAAGTGGTAGGAGGTGTTATAGCAATACTCTACCCAAGAGAGCTAGTCGACCCATGCACGGGGGTGATCACCTCTAACACAACGTAAGTACATGGAAATCACCTTGTTGACCACCTCGGATTGGCTGTCCGTCTGGGATGGAAGGCCGTACTGAGACGGAGCTTCACGCTGGCTATTCGAAACAGATCGCACCAGACATGTCCCGTAAACAGTGGGTCACGGTCGCTGATGATCGAAGATGGAAACCTGTGAAGGCGGATGATGTCGTTGAAGAAGGCCCGCGCGATGGAGGTGGCGGTGTAGGGATGGCCGAGCGTGATGAAGTGCACATACTTGGAGAAGCGGTCGACCACCGTAAGGATGATGGACTTGCCGCCCACCTTGGGGTGGCCCTTGATGAAGTCCATGGAGATGTCGGCCCAGACCTGAGAGGGCACCTCAAGGGGCTGTAGCAGCCCCGCCGGCTGTAGTGTCTCCGTCTTGTTGCACTGGCACGTCACGCAAGACTGCACCCAGTCTCGTGCGCGATCACCAGGGATGTATAGATCTTCTCGGAGACGGTGGAGGGTCTTCTGCACGCCCTCGTGGCCAGCCGAGTGGGCTAGCAGCAGGGCCTGGTGACGGAGGTCGCCGTGATCCGGCACGAAGAGCCGGCGACTATGCAGGAGCAGACCATCGGCCAGCCGCCACGGCTCCTCCAGGTCGCCAAGGCGCTGACGGAGGAGCTGCGCATCAGTGGCGCTATCGGTGGCTCGGCGGATGTCGTCGATGAAGACGAAGGAGGGGCCCGAGCGAATGCAGAGGGCTGCCCTGTTGGGGAACGTAGCACAAATTCAAAATTTTCTACGCATCACCAAGATCAATCTATGGAGATTCTAGCAACAAGAGAGGGAGAGGATGAGAATCTTCATACCTTTGAATATCTCTAAGCGGAAGCGTTACAAGAACGCGGTTGATGGAGTCATACTCGCGACAATTCAAATCGCGGAAGATCCGATCTAGCGCTGAATGGACGGCGCCTCTGCGTTCAACACACGTATAGCCCGGGGATGTCTCCTCTTTCTTGATCCAGCAAGGGGAGAGGGGAAGTTGAGGGAGAACTCCGACAGCACAACAACATGGTGGTGGTGGAGCTTGTGGTATTCCTGCAGGGCTTCGCCAAGCACTACGGAGGAGGAGGAAGAGTTGGAGGGAGGGGCTGCGCCAAAAGCAAAGGTGTTGCAGCCCTCCCACCCCCCTCTATTTATAGGGTGAAGGGGAGAGGGGGGCGGCCCCTCTAGAGCCCATCTAGAGGGGGGGGGTGAGGGAGTCCCGGATTAGGGGGTGTCCGGATAGCCGATCGAACCCAGTTGGGCGCCGATCATGGAGTTCACCGCCGCGGACATCTTTCAGCACTCGTCCTTTGGCGACATCTTGAATTCATTAAAGTCTCTCTCTTTATCAGGAGAGCCCCGGCCGGACTACGGTCGGCAAGGTTGGGATGCGGACGACGAAGAAATTCGAAACCCACCCACCACCCATTTCGTAGCCACTGTCGATGATTTAACCGACATGCTCGACTTCGACTCCGAAGACATCGACGGTATGGAAGACGATGCAGGAGACGACCAAGAACCAGCGCCTATAGGGCACTGGAAGGCCACCTCGTCATATGACATATACATGGTGGACACCCCAAAAGAAGGGAATGACGATGGAACAACGGAGGTTGACCCCTCCAAGAAGCAGCCTAAGCGCCGGCGTCAGCGGCGCCGCTCTAAATCCCGCCAAAGCAAACACGGTGATTCCGGCACCGGAGACAATAACACCCCGGACAGTGCCGAAGACAACCCCCTCCAGCAGGATTCAGCACAGGAGGATGGAGGAGCCAACCCTCATGAGAGAGCGGTAGACAGAGAGGTTGAGGACGATAATTGCATGGCTCCCTCCGAAGACGAGGCAAGCCTCGCCGACGACGAATTTGTCGTGCTTGAGGATCCCACCGAACAAGAGTGTTTCCAACGCAGGCTTATGGCCACGACGAGTAGCCTCAAGAAAAAACAGCAGCAGCTTAGAGCTGACCAAGATTTGCTAGCCGACAGATGGACTGAAGTCCTGGCGGCCGAAGAGTACAAACTCGAACGCCCCTCCAAAAGCTACCCAAAGCGCAGGCTGCTACCCCAATTAGAGGAGGAAGCACCTAAACCTACATCACCAGCGTATGATGTGGCCGATCAGCCACCCCGTGGCCGAGACAGAGAGGCCTCTTGGCCATCCATTCAAGCCGCACCCCGGCGCCGCTCAAAAAATACCAAGGCATGGGGAAATGCACCAGACCTGCGTGACATATTGGAGGACAAGGCAAGGCAAACAAGATCGATCTACGGATCGTGTGGGCGCCCTGCGACACGTGACGATAACCGTCATGCCGGATATGGCAAATACGGCCAGGCCGAACACGGCAGGCAAAGCTCATATGAGCTACGTCGTGATATAGCCCAGTACAGAGGTGCCGCACACCCACTATGCTTCACAGACGAAGTAATGGATCATTAAATCCCCGAAGGTTTTAAACCCGTAAACATCGAATCATATGATGGCGCAACAGATCCCGCGGTATGGATCGAGGATTATCTCCTTCATATCCACATGGCCCTTGGCGATGATCTACACGCTATCAAATACCTCCCACTCAAGCTTAAAGGACCAGCTCGGCAGTGGCTTAACAGCTTGCCAGCAGAGTCAATTGGTTGCTGGGAGGACCTGGAATCCGCATTCCTTGACAATTTCCAGGGCACCTATGTGCGACCACCAGACGCCGATGACCTAAGCCACATAATTCAGCAGCCAGAAGAATCGGCCAGATAATTCTGGACACGGTTCCTAACCAAGAAAAATCAAATAGTCGACTGTCTGGACGCAGAGGCCCTTGCAGCCTTCAAACATAACATCCGTGACGAATGGCTTGCCCGGCACCTAGGACAGGAAAAGCCGAAATCCATGGCAGCCCTCACAACACTCATGACCCGGTTTTGTGCGGGAGAAGACAGCTGGCTAGCTCGTAGTAATAACATGAACAAGAGCCCTGGTAATTCGGATACCAAGGACAACAATGGCAGGTCGCATCGCAACAAGCACAAGCGCCACATTAACGGCGACAGTGCTGAGGATACTGCAGTTAATGCCGGATTCAGAGGCACTAAACCCGGTCAGCAGAAAAAGCCATTCAAAATAAATACCCGGGCCCGTCCAATTTGGACCGGATACTTGATCGCTCGTGCCAGATACACGACACCCCCGAACAACCAGCCAATCACACCAACAGGGATTGTTGGGTGTTCAAGCAGGCATGCAAGTTAAGTGCCGAAAACAGAGACAAGGGGCTGCATAGTGATGACGAGGAGGAGCCCCGGCCGCCGAACAACAGAGGACAGAAGGGTTTTCCCCCACAAGTGCGGACGGTAAACATGATATACGCAACCCACATCCCCAAAAGGGAGCGGAAGCGTGCACTCAGGGACATATATGCGTTGGAGCCAGTCGCCCCAAAGTTCAACCCATGGTCCTCCTGCCCGATCACTTTTGATCGAAGGGACCACCCCACTAGCATCCGTCACGGCGGATTCGCCGAATTGGTCCTAGACCCAATCATTAACGGATTTCACCTCACTAGAGTCCTCATGGACGGCGGCAGCAGCCTGAACCTGCTTTATCAGGATGGAGTGCGAAAAATGGGCATAGATCCCTCAAGGATTAAACCCACAAAGACGACCTTTAAAGGCGTCATACCAGGTGTAGAAGCCAGCTGTACAGGCTCAGTTACACTCGAAGTGGGCTTCGGATCCCCGGATAATTTTCGAAGCGGGGTGAACCGCATTTGCAAAGTTCAATGCGGTGCCGTACTACGCGTACCTCAAGCTCAATATGCCAGGCCCTCGAGGAGTCATTACGGTCAATGTAAACACCGAACGCTCTCTCCGAACAGAGGAGCACACGGCGGCCCTCGCGGCGGAAGTACAAAGTAGCCTCTCAAGGCAATTCTCCAGTCCGGCTGGTAAACGTCCGGACACCGTCAAGCGCGCCTGGAGTAACCTACAACAAGACCATCTGGCACGTTCCGAGCAAGCATAGCAGTGCAACCCCAACCCCAGCCCTCGCGAGATTGCGAAACCAGTACCACGCGTACATAATTACGCTCTGGAAATACCATGGGCATACGGGGAGGGGCACAACCACGGCACACCCAGAATGCGGCTCAACCGCACTAGGGGCTCCTGATTTTGTCATTTCTCTTTTCTTACTTTCAGGACTCCACTCTCAGGAAGGCCTGTCCGGCAGTACAATCGTCGAACACACGATGCAACAGCCAGGGAGATAGCAAGCCATGTCGAATGTCCAGGTGGTCTCTATAACAAGCTAAATACCTGTCTTACTTAAAGTCTCGCAGCTTGCCCCTGGAGGGGGACATGTCAAATAATCCCATCTCTTGCTTATCGCACTATTTGTATCGTTCTGCTTTCATAGCAGCCCTTTAATAAACAATACATAGCTCTTGTCTATTATTGCATTCATTTTTATGTAAACATGTTCAGTTATGACATTATGCAACCGTACACTTTGGTACGGCCAATACACCAGGGGCTTAAGTACCCCGGGATACGGTGTGATAAGACCGAACACTCTCATGAGTGTGGCACCCCGAACTTATAGCATTATATGCATCGGCTCCGAATCATGTCTTGGGTCAATAGTTGGGTTTGCCCGGCTCCCATGTTTTGGTACCTTACATTCCGCTATATCGGCTAAGGTAGCGCTGGGAGTACTACTGCGATTGTGCCCCAGTTGAGCTGGGTTAACACCTCAATAGAGAAAGCTAAAACTGACCGTCATGATAGGGCGAGAGCCGGTCGTTGTTCGAGAGGTTTTTCGAGTCCCTAAAGACTTATGCCGCTTAGAGCGAGGAGCTGGCTTTGTCCGGCCTAGGCGTGGATAGTGCCCCGAACTCGGTCTTCCGAATACTAGGGGCTTCACCAAAATTTAAAATTATAGAATTCTATGGCTAAGTGAGAGTGATAAAGCATTATAAGTCCGATTGCCTTGTTCGTTGTGCTGAGCGCCTCCCTCGAAGGACCCAAGAATAGGAACGAGAGCCCTCAGGTTTATCCCGAACACCCCAGCACTCGTGGCATGGGGGTAGAAGCCGGCAACTTGCATCTCTCAGATTTAATAAATGGCCGCATAGAAGGTAATATTTTAAATTTCAAAAAGTGTTGCTTAGCGCATATGAACAAGTTTTCAGCGCACAGGATAAACACAAGCGAGTTTACTCAAAAATTAAATCCTTGGAACATTCGTTCGCCACAAGGCGGGCACCCTTCAGGACGCCCTCATAGTACATCTCGGGCCTGCGATGCTCCTTCCCCTCCGGTGGCCCTTCTGTAACCAGCTTCTCAGCATCCAGCTTGCCCCAGTGCACTTTAGCACGGGCAAGGGCCCTACGGGCGCCTTCGATGCATACGGAGCACTTGATGACTTCAAGCCGTGGACAGGCATCCACCAGCCGCTTCACCAGCCCAAAGTAGCTCCCAGGCATGGCCTCCCCAAGCCACAGCCGGCCTATAAGGCCCTTCATGGCCTGTTCGGCTGCCTTATGGAGCTCGAGCAGCTGCTTCAGCTGGTCGCTCAGGGGCACCGGGTGTCCGGCCTCAGCATACTAGGACCAAAACACCTTCTCCGTCGAGCTCCCTTCCTCGGCCCGGTAGAATGCGGCGGCATCGGACACACTGCAGGGCAGATCTGCGAATGCTCCTGGAGAGCTCCGGATTCAGGTAAGTAACAAGTATTTTACTTTCACGTGCTTGCTTTGCATAAAGAATGCCTTACCCGCCTCTATCTTTTTCATCGCCTCAATTTCCTGGAGGGCTTTTTGGGCTTCGGCCTTGGCAGATTTGGCGCTTTCAAGTGCCGAGGCAAGCTCGGACTCTCGAGTCTTTGAGTCAAGCTCTAAACTCTCATGTTTTTTCACAAGAGCATTGAGCTCTTACCGCACCTCCGCCATCTGCGCCTCTTGTTTCTCTCGCTCGGTGCGCTCCATGACCGCATTGTCTTCGGCCTTGGACAACGCTTCCTTCAGGTTCGCCACCTCGGTGGTGGCCCCTGTAAACACCCACGTTGGTCATGTCATTATTTGCAACCAGGTATTTTTATATCTTATATAAGGTACTACCTACCTTCCTTGTCCTCGAGCTGCTTCTTGGCACGGCCGAGATCGTTCTTGGACTGCTCGAGGCTCTGCTTCAATGCATCGACCTCCGCAGTCAGTGCGGCAGAGTTCAGCAGCGCAGCCTGCATTCCCATATTGACATATTTATGTTAGACTCCTGCGTATATCTTTTTAGATCCTCAGTCCGGCTTTTCTTTCCGAACACCAAACTGAGCATCAGGGGCTACTGTCTATGCGGTAATATTTCTACATGTTTTAAATACATACCTCGAAGCCTATTAGAAGGCTGGCACAGGCTTCTGTCAGCCCGCTCTTGGCGGACTGAACCTTCTGGATCACCGCACTCATAATAGTGTGGTGCTCCTCGTCGATGGAGGCGCCGTTAAGCACCTCGAGAAAATTATCCGGTGCCTCTGGTTGGACAGAGGCCACCGGCGTCGTAGGCTTGCCCTTCTTGCGAGAGGGCCACCTGCCGGATTCTGGAACCACTGAGGGTTCCGGCGCGGTGTCCGGCCCAGGGCCGGACTTAGTCCCCTCTGGGTTTCATCCCCTTTGGGCCTGGAGTCCGGGAGGTCGCCTTGCGGCGCCTCCAGGACCACCTCCTCCTGGCTTAGCCCCTTTTGGGACTCCACCTCGGATATCGTCCGTAGGGCGAGGGGAGGTAGCAGTCGGGAGTGAAAGACTATTCACATCCGACGAATCCAGGGAGCCGCTCGACGAATTATCGAGCTGAGCCTTGGGCGGACTGCATGATTATATTCGGCGTCAGAAGGTACTGTGCAAATAAAGGAATGCCATGAGTTATTCTGGTATCCGGATACTTACGATTTGGCCAGGGGCTTGGCCCTAGATGGCCACTCCTCTCTGCCATCGTCAGCGTCGGAGGCGTAGTCCGAAAGAAGGGTCTTCCCCTTCTTGGACCCTCATGCCTCCCCAGTTGGGGCGGCCTTCCTTTTCTTTCCTACCCCTGTTGGAGGGGGAGAGGCTTCTTCTTCCTCCTCCTCGTCTTCGAAGGAGGAGTGCGCTTCGGGGTCGTCGGGCGATGAATCCGAGACCACCAGGCGCCGGGAGCTCTTTCGAGTTCCCGTGGCCTTCTTCTTGGCCTTCTTCTCCGGCACCACGTGATGTGCCGGAACCAGCAGCTTTTCCAAGCGGGCGTCTGCTGGGCCTTCGGGTAAAGGAGCCGGATAGTCAATCTGTCCGGACTTCTTCTGCCAGTCCTGTTAAAGGAATGGGAGCTTAAATCCCGCATAGAGTCAAACTATGAAAAACAAGTACCCTGTAACGGGTAAACTAAGCTTACCGCGCTGGCTTGGCGCTTTGCGCAGAATCCGCGATCCTCGGTAATGGGAGGGTGAACCTCGAAGCTCTTGAAAAGCACCTTCCAAGCATCTTCGTGCGTTGTGTCGAAGAGCCTGGACAAAGTTTGGTGCTGGGCCGGGTAATTCCCACAAATTAGAAGCCCGTCGTTGACACGGGAGGATCCGGCGGAAGAGCATGACCTGGACTACGGTGACAAGTTTAACCTTCCTGTCGATCAGGTCTTTGACGCAGGTTTGGAGTCCGGCCAACTCCTCCGAATTACCCCACGATAGGCCCGTCTCTTTCCATGAGGTGAGCCGTGTGGGGATGCCAGATCGGAATTCGAGGGCCGCTGCCCATTCAGTGTCACGCGGCTCGGTGATGTAGAACCACCCCGATTGCCACCCTTTGATGGTTTCCACGAAGGAGCCCTCGAGCCATGTGACGTTGGCCATCTTGCCCACCATGGCGCCTCCGCACTCCGCTTGCCGGCCACCCACTACCTTCGGCTTGACATTGAAGGTCTTTAGCCATAAGCTGAAGTGGGGCTTGATGCGGAGGAAGACCTCACACACGAAGATGAACGCCGAGATGTTGAGGATGAAGTTCGGGGCCAGATCGTGGAAATCCAGGCCGTAGTAGAACATGAGCCCCCGGACAAATGGGTGAAGAGGGAAGCCCATTCCGTGGAGGAAATGGGGGAGGAACACCACCCTCTCATGGGGCCTGAGGTGGGGATGAGCTGCCCCTCATCCGGGAGCTAGTGCGCAATGTCGTTAGACAAGTATCCGGCCTTCCTCAACTTTTTGATGTGCCTCTCCATGACGGAGGAGGCCATCCACCTGCCTCCCGCTCCGAACATGGCTGGAGAAGGTTGAGGTGGGAAGTGCGGACTTGGGCGCTGGAGCTCGAGTGCACGGAAATGGATAAGCAAAGGAGGAAGAAGGTGTAGATGGAAAGGGTGGATCCTTATCCCCTTATATGGGCGGCCGAAACTATGTGCCCCCGCCAGCCTGGTAAAACTCGCTTATCTCCCAAGCGCCACGATTAATGGCGCGGTTGGGTTACCCACGCCCGTATTGATGAGAATCCCGGAATAAGGGGACGCGATCTCTGCTTTGACAAGACGTGCCAAGGAAACCGCCTCGCTAAACGCGTTGAGGTGGGACAGTAAAACGGTTCGAATAAAGGCTTGGCCGTGGCATGATGTCACGCTACGGAATACGTCAGTAGATTAGATTTGTACAGGTATTATTCTCTCTACGGTGGTATGTGGAACTTATTTTGCAGAGCCGGACACTATCCTTGTGTTCAACATCTTCTATGAAGTATTCAGAGGAGGAACCCGCCTTGCAATGCCAAAGACAATTTGCGCGCCGGACTCGTCGTCATTGAAGCCTGCTTCATGGGCTACTGAGGGAGTCCCTGATCAGGGGGTGTCCGGATAACCGGACTATGACCTTTGGCCGGACTCCTGGACTATGAAGATACAAGATTAAAGACTTCGTCTCGTGTCCGGATGAGACTTTCCTTGGCGTGGAAGGCAAGCTTGGCGATACGGATATGTAGATCTCCTCCCATTGTAACTGACTCTGTGTAACCCTAGCCCTCTCCGATGTCTATATAAACCGGAGGGTTTTGGTCCGTAGGACGAACAACAATCATACCATAGGCTAGCTTCTAGGGTTTAGCCTCTCTGATCTCGTGGTAGATCTACTCTGGTACTACCCATATCATCAATATTAATCAAGCAGGAGTAGGGTTTTACCTCCATCGAGAGGGCCCGAACCTGGGAAAAACATTGTGTCCCTTGTCTCTTGTTACCATCCGCCTAGACGCACAGTTCAGGACCCCCTACCCGAGATCCGCCGGTTTTGACACGGACAGGGGGCGACGGCCAGGAGGGGGAAACTCGCCCCCCAGGCAAGGTGGAGGTGCCCCCTCCCCTAGGGTTTCTAAACCCTAGGCGCCTTGGTCCCTTGGGGGGGGGCGAGGGGCACACCAGCCCACGGATGTCTACTACACAACCTTCTTCTTGTAGACGTTGTTGGGCCTGCAAGTGCACAGGTTTGTAGGACAGTAGCAAATTTCCCTCAAGTAGATGACCTAAGGTTTATCAATCCGTAGGAGGCGTAGGATGAAGATGGTCTCTCTCATGCAACCCTGCAACCAAATAACAAAGAGTCTCTTGTGTCCCCAACGCACCCAATACAATGGAAAATTGTGTAGGTGCACTAGTTCGTTCAAGAGATGGTGATACAAGTGCAAAATAGATAGTAGATAAAGGTTTTTGTAATCTGAAATAATAAAACAGCAAGGTAGCGAGCGGTAAAAGTGAGTGTAAATGGTATTGCAATGATAGGAAACAAGGCCTAGGGTTCATACTTTAACTAGTGCAAGTTCTCTCAACAATAATATTATCACCTCCTATCTCAAAACAATTATCAAGCATCAAACTTATCTTAGTATTCAACACACACAAAAGAAAGTTTCACATATCTTGAATACCAAGTATATTATCTTTAAACAAATTACCATGCTATTAACAACTCTCAAAATAATCTAAGTGAAGCATGAGATATCAATAGTTTCTTTAAAACAAATCCACCATCGTGCTCTAAAAGATCTAAGTGAAGCACTAGAGCAAAAATTATCAAGCTCAAAAGATATAAGTGAAGCACATAGAGTATTCTAGCAAATTCCAATTTGTGTAAGGCTCTCTCTCATTAAAGAATTTCAGATCTTGATACTTATTCAAACAGCAAGCAAAGCTAAATACAACTACAATGCAAGGATAGCACAACTCATGTGAAGAAGCAAAAACTTAGGCTCAACCGATACTAACCGATGATTGTTGAAGAAGAAAGGTGGGATGCCTACCGGGGCATCCCCAAGCTTAGATGCTTGAGACTTCTTGAAATACTATCTTGGGGTGCCTTGGGCATCCCCAAGCTTGAACTTTTGTGTCTCCTTAATTCCTCGCATATCATGGTTTCTCTTCTTTTTATCAAAAGCTTCATTCACAACAAACTCAACAAGAACTCGTGAGATAGGTTAGTATAAACCAATGCAAAACCTTATCATTTTCTACTGTAACAAATCACTTAAACTATTATTCAACATTGAATACTAAATGCCTCTGCATATTTAATACTCCTATCCTCAAATAGAATCATTAAACAAGCAAACATATGGAAACAATGCAACCATAACAGCAATCTGTCAAAACAGTACAGTCTGTAAAGAATGCAAGAGTATCAATACTTCCCTGACTACAAAAATTATGAACTAAAATTCCCACTGTAACAAATTTATCAGAGATTAATATGCAAAAGGATTCAACGTTATACCATTCTCTGACTTTTCTAGGGAATTTTTGCAACAGCGGTCAACTTTCTGTTTTCAAACAGCAACATGCATACAAGCAAAATAAGCATGGCAAAGGCTAACCTTGACTTTTTTATTGAAACTAAAGAGGCAAAACACTATTCTAGCTAACAGCAAGCAAAAACTAACAATAGAAAATGAAGCTCCAAGCAAAACACATATCATGTGGCGAATAAAAATATAGCTCCAAGTAAAGTTACCGATGAACGAAGACGAAAGAGGGGATGCCATCCGGGGCATCCCCAAGCTTAGTTGCTTGGTTGTCCTTGAATTTTACCTTGGGGTGCCTTGGGCATCTCCAAGCTTAGGCTCTTTCCACTCCTTATTCCATAGTCCATCGAATCTTTACCCAAAACTTGAAAACTTCAACCACACAAAACTCAAACCAAAACTCATAAGCTCCGTTAGTATAAGAAAATAAAAACCACCACTTAGGTACCGTAATGAACTCATTCTAAATTCATATTGGTGTAATATATACTGTATTCTAACATCTGTATGGTTCATACCACTTAATACTAGCCATAGATGCATCAAAATAAGCAAACAACACAATGAAAATAGAATCTGTCAAAAACAGAACAGTCTGTAGTAATCTCTATCAAACGTACACTTCCGGAACCCCAAAAATTATGAAATAAACGTCTTGACCTGAGCAATTTGTCTATTAATCATATGCAATAAGAATCAACCTAAAAGCACTATTCCAGTAAAAAATGGCAGCCATTCTCATGAGAGCAAAAGTTTCTGTTTTTCACAGCAAGATCACATAAACTTTACCCAAGTCTTCCCAAAGGTTCTACTTGGCACTTTATTGAAACAAAAGCTATAAAACATGATTACTACATTAGCATAATCATGTGGACACACAAAAACAGTAAGGATAAATATTGGGTTGTCTCCCAACAAGCGCTTTTCTTTAATGCCTTTCTAGCTAGGCATGATGATGACAATGATGCTCACGTAAAAGATAAGAATTGAAACAAAACGGGAGCATCATGAAGCATATGACTAGCACTTTTAAGTCTAACCCACTTCCTATGCATAGGTATTTTGTGAGCAAACAACTTATGGGAACAATAATCAATTAGCATAGGAAGGTAAAACAAGCATAGCTTCAAAACTTTAAGCACATAGAGAGGAAACTTGATATTATTGCAATTCCTAAAAGCATATGTTCCTCTCTCATAATAATTTTCAGTAGCATCATGAATTAATTCAACAATATAACCAGCACCTAAAACATTCTTTTCATGATCTACTTGCATAGAAATTTTACTACTCTCCACATAAGCAAAATTCTTCTCATGAATAGTAGTGGGAGCAAACTCAACAAAATAACTATCATGTGAGGCATAATCCAATTGAAAACTAAAATCATGATGACAAGTTTCATGGTTATCATTATTCTTAATAGCATACAAGTCATCACAATAATCATCATAGATAGCAACTTTGTTCTCATAATCAATTGGAACCTCTTCCGAAATAGTGGAATCATCACTAAATAAAGTTGACACTCTTCCAAATCCACTTTCATATTCATCACAATAAGATTCAACATCCTACAAAATAGTGGGATCACTACTTCCTAAAGTTGACACTCTTCCAAACCCACTTTCATCAATATAATCATCATAAAGAGGAGGCATGCTTTCATCATAATAAATATTCTCATCAAAACTTGGGGGACAAAAAAATCATCTCCATCAAACATAGCTTCCCCAAGCTTGTGGCTTTGCATATCATTAGCATCATGGGTATTCAGGGAATTCATACTAACAACATTGCAATCATGCTCATCATTCACATCTTTCATGCCAAGCATTCTATGTAATTCTTCTTCTAGCACTTGAGCACAATTTTCCTTTCCATCATACTCACGAAAGATATTAAAAAGACGAAGAGTATGAGACAAACTTAACTCCATTTTTTGTAGTTTTCTTTTATAAACTAAACTAGTGATAAAACAAGAAACAAAAAGATTTGATTGCAAGATCTAAAGATATACCTTCAAGCGCTAACCTCCCCGGCAACGGCGCCAGAAAAGAGCTTGATGTCTACTACACAACCTTCTTCTTGTAGACGTTGTTGGGCCTGCAAGTGCACAGATTTGTAGGACAGTAGCAAATTTCCCTCAAGTGGATGACCTAAGGTTTATCAATCCGTAGGAGGCGTAGGATGAAGATGGTCTCTCTCAAGCAACCCTGCAACCAAATAACAAAGAGTCTCTTGTGTCCCCAACACACCCAATACAATGGCAAATTCTATAGGTGCACTAGTTCGGCGAAGACATGGTGATACAAGTGCGAAATAGATAGTAGATAAAGGTTTTTGTAATCTGAAATAATAAAAACAGCAAGGTAGCGAGCGGTAAAAGTGAGCGTAAATGGTATTGCAATGATAGGAAACAAGGCCTAGGGTTCATACTTTCACTAGTGCAAGTTCTCTCAACAATAATAACATAGATAGATCATATAACAAGCCCTCAACATGCAACAAAAAGTCACTCCAAAGCCACTAATTGCGGAGAACAAATGTAGAGATTATGGTAGGGTACGGAACCACCTCAAAGTTATCCTTTCTGTTCTATCTATTCAAGAGTTAATAGTAAAATAACATAAAGCTATTCTTTCTGCTCAATCCATCATAGAGTTCATACTAGAATAACACCTTAAGACACAAATCAACCAAAACCCTAATGTCACCTAGATACTCCATTGTCACCTCTAGTATCCGTGGGCATGATTATATGATATGCGTCACACAATCTCAGATTCATCCAACCAACATAAAAGTACTTCAAAGAGTGCCCCAAAGCTACTACCGGAGAGTCAAGAATGTGTGCCAACCCCTATGCATAGGTTCCCAATGTCACGAAACCCGCAAGTTGATCACCAAAACATACATCAAGTGGATCGCAAGACATACATCAAGTGTTCTCATAAAAGACTCAATCCGATAAGATAATTTCAAAGGGGAAACTCAATTCATCACAAGAGAGTAGAGGGGGAGAAACATCATAATATCCAACTACAATAGCAAAGCTCGGGATACATCAAGATCGTGCCATAGAGGAACACGAGAGAGAACACGAGAGAGAGAGAGAGAGAGAGAGAGAGAGAGAGAGATCAAACACATAGCTATTGGTACATACCCTCAGCCTCGAGGGTGAACTACTCCCTCCTCGTCATGGATAGCGCCGGGATGATGAAGATGGCCTCCTGTGATGGGATCCCCCTCCGGCAGGGTGCCGAAACAGGGTCCCGATTGGTTTTTGGTGGATACAGAGGCTTACGGCAGCGGAACTCCCGATCTAGGTTCTGTTCTGGAAGTTTTTGGGTACGTAGGTATATATGGGTGCAGGGGGTACGTCGGAGGAGCTACAGGGGCCCCACGAGGCAGGGGGCGTGCCCAGGGGGGGTGCCCCCCACCCTCGTGGGCAGCCCGTATCTCCCCTGACGTGCACTCCAAGTCCAGTAGGTGGGTTTCCTTCCAAAATTAACTTCTCCAGTTGATTTCGTTCTGTTTTGACTCCGACTCCGTCTGATATTCCTTTTCCTCGAAACACTGAAATAGGCATAAAATAGCAAATCTGGGCTGGGCCTCCGGTTAATAGGTTAGCCCCAAAAATAATATATAAGTGGACAATAAAGCCCAATATTTCCTAAAACAGTAGATAAAGTAGCATGGAGCAATCAAAAATTATAGATACGTTGGAGACGTATCAAGCATCCCCAAGCTTAATTCCTGCTCGTCCTCGAGTAGGTAAATGATAAAAAAGAATTTTTGATGCCGAGTGATTTTTTGGCATAATTTCAATGTAAATCTTCTTAATTGTGGTATGAATATTCAGATCCGAAAGATTCAAGACAAAAGTTCATAATGACATAAAAGTAATAATACTTCAAGCATATAAATTAAAGCAATCATGTCTTCTCAAAATAGCATGGTTAAAGAAAGTTATCCCTACAGAATCATATAGTCTGGCTAAGCTCTAACTTCATCACATAAAGTATTTAATCATGCACAACCCCGATGACGAGCCAAGCAATTGTTTCATACTTTAGTAATCTCAAACTTTTTCAATTTTCACGCAATACATGAGCGTGAGCCATGGACATAACACTATAGGTGGAATAGAATGGTGGTTGTGGAGAAGACAAAAAGGAGAAGATAGTCTCACATCAACTAGGCGTATCAATGGGATATGGAGATGCCCATCAATAGATATCAATGTGAGTGAGTAGGGATTGCCATGCAACGGATGCACTAGAGCTATAAGTATATGAAAGCTCAACAAAAGAAACTAAGTGGTTGAGCATCCAACTTGCTTGCTCACGAAGACCTAGGGCACTTTTGAGGAAGCCCATCATTGGAATATACAAGCCAAGTTCTATAATGAAAAATTCCCACTAGTATATGAAAGTGACAACATAAGAGACTCTCTATCATGAAGATCATGGTGCTACTTTGAAGCACAAGTGTGGAAAAAGGATAGTAGCATTGTCCCTTCTCACTTTTTCTCTCATATTTTTTTATTAGGGCCTTTTCTCTTTCTTTTTTATGGCCACCCTTTTTTTATCTCGTCCGGAGTCTCATCCCGACTTATGGGGGAATCATAGTCTCCATCATCCTTTCCTCACTGGGACAATGCTCTAATAATGATGATCATCACACTTTTATTTTTCTTACAACTCAACAATTACAACTTGATACTTAGAACAAAATATGACTCTATATGAATGCCTCCGGCGGTGTACCGGGATATGCAATGAATCAAGAGCGACATGTATGAAAATTATGAAGGTGGCCTTGCCACAAATACAATGCCAACTACATGTTCATGCAAAAAGCAATATGACAAAAGTAATGTGTGTCATATGAACGGAACGGTGGAAAGTTGCATGGCAATATATCTCGGAATGGCTCTAGAAATGCCATGATAGGTAGGTATGGTGGCTGTTTTGAGGAAGGTATATGGTGGGTGTATGATACCGGCGAAAAGTGCACGGTATTAGAGAGGCTAGCAATGGTGGAAGGATGAGAGTGCGTATAATCCATGGACTCAACATTAATCAAAAGAACTCATGTATTTCTTGCAAAAATTTAGAAGTCATAAAAAACCAAAGCACTACACGCATGCTCCTAGGGGGATAGATTGGTAGGAAAAGACAATCGCTCGTCCCCGACTGCCACTCATAAGGAAGACAATCAATAAATAAAATTGTGTTCTGACTTTATCACAAAGCGGTTCACCATACGTGCATGCTACGGGAATCACAAACTTCAACACAAGCATTCTTTAAATTCATAATCACCCCAACTAGCATTGCTTTGATATTATCACCTCCATATCTCAAAACAATTATCAAGCATCAACCTTATCTTAGTATTCAACGCACTCAAAAGAAAGTTTCACATATCTTGAATACCAAGTATATTATCTTTAAGCAAATTACCATGCTATTAACAACTCTCAAAATAATCTAAGTGAAGCATGAGAGATCAATAGTTTCTTTAAAACAAATCCACCATCGTGCTCTGAAAGATCTAAGTGAAGCACTAGAGCAAAAGCTATCAAGCTCAAAAGATATAAGTGAAGCACATAGAGTATTCTAGCAAATTCCAATTTGTGTAAGGCTCTCTCTCATTAAAGAATTTCATATCTTGATACTTATTCAAACAGCAAGCAAAGCTAAATAAAACTACATGCAAGGATAGCACAACTCATGTGAAGAAGCAAAAACTTAGGCTCAACCGATACTAACCGATGATTGTTGAAGAAGAAAGGTGGGATGCCTACCGGGGCATCCCCAAGCTTAGATGCTTGAGACTTCTTGAAATACTATCTTGGGGTGCCTTGGGCATCCACAAGCTTGAACTTTTGTGTCTCCTTAATTCCTCGCAAATCATGGTTTCTCTTCTTTTTATCAAAAGCTTCATTCACAACAAACTCAACAAGAACTCGTGAGATAGGTTAGTATAAACCAATGCAAAACCTTATCATTTTCTACTGTAAAAAATCACTTAAACTATTATTCAACATTGAATACTAAATGCCTCTGCATATTTAATACTCCTATCCTCAAATAGAATCATTAAACAAGCAAACATATGGAAACAATGCAACCATAACAGCAATCTGTCAAAACAGTACAGTCTGTAAAGAATGCAAGAGTATCAATACTTCCCTAACTACAAAAATTATGAACTAAAATTCCCACTGTAATAAATTTATCAGAGATTAATATGCAAAAGGATTCAACGTTATACCGTTCTCTGACTTTTCTAGGGAATTTTTGCAACAGCGGTCAACTTTCTGTTTTCAAACAGCAACATGCATACAAGCAAAATAAGCATGGCAAAGGCTAACCTTGACTTTTTTATTGAAACTAAAGAGGCAAAACACTATTCTAGCTAACAGCAAGCAAAAACTAACAATAGAAAATGAAGCTCCAAGCAAAACACATATCATGTGGCGAATAAAAATATAGCTCCAAGTAAAGTTACCGATGAACGAAGACGAAAGAGGGGATGCCATCCGGGGCATCCCCAAGCTTAGTTGCTTGGTTGTCCTTGAATTTTACCTTGGGGTGCCTTGGGCATCTCCAAGCTTAGGCTCTTTCCACTCCTTATTCCATAGTCCATCGAATCTTTACCCAAAACTTGAAAACTTCAACCACACAAAACTCAAACCAAAACTCATAAGCTCCGTTAGTATAAGAAAATAAAAACCACCACTTAGGTACCGTAATGAACTCATTATAAATTCATATTGGTGTAATATATACTGTATTCTAACATCTGTATGGTTCATACCACTTAATACTAGCCATAGATGCATCAAAATAAGCAAACAACACAATGAAAATAGAATCTGTCAAAAACAGAACAGTCTGTAGTAATCTCTATCAAACGTACACTTCTGGAACCCCAAAAATTATGAAATAAACGTCTTGACCTGAGCAATTTGTCTATTAATCATATGCAATAAGAATCAACCTAAAAGCACTATTCCAGTAAAAAATGGCAGCCATTCTCATGAGAGCAAAAGTTTCTGTTTTTCACAGCAAGATCACATAAACTTTACCCAAGTCTTCCCAAAGGTTCTACTTGGCACTTTATTGAAACAAAAGCTATAAAACATGATTACTACAGTAGCATAATCATGTGTACACACAAAAACAGTAAGGATAAATATTGGGTTGTCTCCCAACAAGCGCTCTTCTTTAATGCCTTTCTAGCTAGGCATGATGATGACAATGATGCTCACGTAAAAGATAAGAATTGAAACAAAACGGGAGCATCATGAAGCATATGACTAGCACTTTTAAATCTAACCCAGTTCCTATGCATAGGGATTTTGTGAGCAAACAACTTATGGGAACAATAATCAATTACCATAGGAAGGTAAAACAAGCATAGCTTCAAAACTTTAAGCACATAGAGAGGAAACTTGATATTATTGCAATTCCTAAAAGCATATGTTCCTCTCTCATAATAATTTTCAGTAGCATCATGAATGAATTCAACAATATAACCAGCACCTAAAACATTCTTTTCATGATCTACTTGCATAGAAATTTTACTACTCTCCACATAAGCAAAATTCTTCTCATGAATAGTAGTGGGAGCAAACTCAACAAAATAACTATCATGTGAGGCATAATCCAATTGAAAACTAAAATCATGATGACAAGTTTCATGGTTATCATTATTATTAATAGCATACAAGTCATCACCATAATCATCATAGATAGCAACTTTGTTCTCATAATCAATTGGAACCTCTTCCGAAATAGTGGAATCATCACTAAATAAAGTTGACACTCTTCCAAATCCACTTTCATATTCATCACAATAAGATTCAACATCCTCCAAAATAGTGGGATCACTACTTCCTAAAGTTGACACTCTTCCAAACCCACTTTCATCAATATAATCATCATAAAGAGGAGGCATGCTTTCATCGTAATAAATATTCTCATCAAAACTTGGGGGACAAAAAATATCATCTCCATCAAACATAGCTTCCCCAAGCTTGTGGCTTTGCATATCATTAGCATCATGGGTATTCAGGGAATTCATACTAACAACACTGCAATCATGCTCATCATTCACATATTTCATGCCAAGCATTCTATGTAATTCTTCTTCTAGCACTTGAGCACAATTCTCCTTTCCATCATACTCACGAAAGATATTAAAAAGACGAAGCGTATGAGACAAACTTAACTCCATTTTATTTGTAGTTTTCTTTTATAAACTAAACTAGTGATAAAACAAGAAACAAAAAGATTCGATTGCAAGATCTAAAGATATACCTTCAAGCGCAAACCTCCCCGACAACGGCGCCAGAAAAGAGCTTGATGTCTACTACACAACCTTTTTCTTGTAGACGTTGTTGGGCCTGCAAGTGCACATGTTTGTAGGACAGTAGCAAATTTACCTCAAGTGGATGACCTAAGGTTTATCAATCCGTAGGAGGCGTAGGATGAAGATGGTCTCTCTCAAGCAACCCTGCAACCAAATAACAAAGAGTCTCTTGTGTCCCCAACACACCCAATACAATGGCAAATTGTATAGGTGCACTAGTTCAGCGAAGAGATGGTGATACAAGTGCAAAATAGATAGTAGATAAAGGTTTTTGTAATCTGAAATAATAAAAACAACAAGGTAGTGAGCGGTAAAAGTGAGCGTAAATGGTATTGCAATGATAGGAAACAAGGCCTAGGGTTCATACTTTCACTAGTGCAAGTTCTCTCAACAATAATAACAGAGATAGATCATATAACAAGCCCTCAACATGCAACAAAAAGTCACTCCAAAGCCACTAATAGCGGAGAACAAACATAGAGATTATGGTAGGGTATGAAACCACCTCAAAGTTATCCTTTCTGTTCTATCTATTCAAGAGTTCGTAGTAAAATAACATAAAGCTATTCTTTCCGCTCAATCCATCATAGAGTTCATACTAGAATAACACCTTAAGACACAAATCAACCAAAACCCTAATGTCACCTAGATACTCCATTGTCACCTCTAGTATCCGTGGCATGATTATATGATATGCGTCACACAATCTCAGATTCATCCAACCAACATAAAAGTACTTCAAAGAGTGCCCCAAAGCTACTACCGGAGAGTCAAGAATGTGTGCCAACCCCAATGCATAGGTTCCCAATGTCACGAAACCCGCAAGTTGATCACCAAAACATACATCAAGTGGATCGCAAGACATACATCAAGTGTTCTCATAAAAGACTCAATCCGATAAGATAACTTCAAAGGGGAAACTCAATTCATCACAAGAGAGTAGAGGGGGAGAAACATCATAATATCCAACTACAATAGCAAAGGTCGGGATACATCAAGATCGTGCCATAGAGGAACACGAGAGAGAACACGAGAGAGAGAGAGAGATCAAACACATAGCTATTGGTACATACCCTCAGCCCCGAGGGTGAACTACTCCCTCCTCGTCATGGATAGCGCCGGGATGATGAAGATGGCCTCCTGTGATGGGATCCCCCTCCGGCAGGGTGCCGAAACAGGGTCCCGATTGGTTTTTGGTGACTACAGAGGCTTACGGCGGCGGAACTCCCGATCTAGGTTCTGTTCTGGAAGTTTTTGGGTACGTAGGTATATATGGGTGCAGGGGGTACGTCGGAGGAGCTACGGGGGCCCCACGAGGCAAGGGGCGTGCCCAGGGGTGGCGCCCCCCATCCCCGTGGGCAGCCCGTATCTCCCCTGACATGCACTCCAAGTCCAGCAGGTGGGTTTCCTTCCAAAATTAACTTCTCCATTTGATTTCGTTCTGTTTTGACTCCGACTCCGTCTGATATTCCTTTTCCTCGAAACACTGAAATAGGCATAAAATAGCAAATCTGGGCTGGGCCTCCGGTTAATAGGTTAGTCCCAAAAATAATATATAAGTGGATAACAAAGCCCAATATTGCCTAAAGTAGTAGATAAAGTAGCATGGAGCAATCAAAAATTATAGATATGTTGGAGACGTATCAAGCATCCCCAAGCTTAATTCCTGCTCGTCCTCGAGTAGGTAAATGATAAAAAAGAATTTTTGATGCGGAGTGATACTTTGGCATAATTTCAATGTAAATCTTCTTAATTGTGGTATGAATATTCAGATCTGAAAGATTCAAGACAAAAGTTCATAATGACATAAAAGTAATAATACTTCAAGCATATAAATTAAAGCAATTATGTCTTCTCAAAATAGCATGGTTAAAGAAAGTTATCCCTACAGAATCATATAGTCTGGCTAAGCTCTAACTTCATCACACAAAGTATTTAATCATGCACAACGCCGGTGACGAGCCAAACAATTGTTTCATACTTTGGTAATCTCAAACTTTTTCAATTTTCACACAATACATGAGCGTGAGCCATGGACATAGCACTATAGGTGGAATAGAATGGTGGTTGTGGAGAAGACAAAAAAAGGAGAAGATAGTCTCACATCAACTAGGCGTATCAATGGGCTATGGAGATGCCCATCAATAGATATCAATGTGAGTGAGTAGGGATTGCCATGCAACGGATGCACTAGAGCTATAAGTATATGAAAGCTCAACAAAAGAAACAAAGTGGGTGTGCATCCAACTTGCTTGCTCATGAAGAACTAGGGCACTTTTGAGGAAGCCCATCATTGGAATATACAAGCCAAGTTCTATAATGAAAAATTCCCACTAGTATATGAAAGTGACAACATAAGAGACTCTCTATCATGAAGATCATGGTGCTACTTTGAAGCACAAGTGTGGAAAAAGGATAGTAGCATTGTCCCTTCTCTCTTCTTCTCTCATATTTTTTTATTAGAGCCTTTTCTCTTTCTTTTTTATGGCCACCCTTTTTTTATCTCGTCCGGAGTCTCATCCCGACTTATGGGGGAATCATAGTCTCCATCTTCCTTTCCTCACTGGGACAATGCTCTAATAATGATGATCATCACACTTTTATTTTTCTTACAACTCAACAATTACAACTCGATACTTAGAATAAAATATGACTCTATATGAATGCCTCCGGCGGTTTACCGGGATATGCAATGAATCAAGAGCGACATGTATGAAAATTATGAAGGTGGCCTTGCCACAAATACAATGTCAACTACATGTTCATGCAAAAAGCAATATGACAAAAGTAATGTGTGTCATATGAACGGAATGATGGAAAGTTGCATGGCAATATATCTCGAAATGGCTATGGAAATGCCATGATAGGTAGGTATGGTGGCTGTTGTGAGGAAGGTATATGGTGGGTGTATGATACCGGTGAAAAGTGTGCGGTATTAGAGAGGCTAGAAATGGTGGAAGGATGAGAGTGTGTATAATCCATGGACTCAACATTAATCAAAAGAACTCATGTACTTCTTGCAAAAATTTAGAAGTCATCAAAAACCAAAGCACTACACGCATGCTCCTAGGGGGATAGATTGGTAGGAAAAGACCATCGCTCGTCCCCGACTGCCACTCATAAGGAAGACAATCAATAAATAAAATTGTGTTCTGACTTTATCACAAAGCGGTTCACCATACGTCCATGCTACGAGAATCACAAACTTCAACACAAGCATTCTTTAAATTCATAATCACCCCAACTAGCATTGCTTTGATATTATCACCTCCATATCTCAAAACAATTATCAAGCATCAAACTTATCTTTGTATTCAACGCACTCAAAAGACACATATCTTGAATACGAAGTATATTATCTTTAAGCAAATTACCATGCTATTAACAACTCTCAAAATAATCTAAGTGAAGCATGAGAGATCAATAGTTTCTTTAAAACAAATCCACCATCATGCTCTAAAAGATCTAAGTGAAGCACTAGAGCAAAAATTATCAAGCTCAAAAGATATAAGTGAAGCACATAGAGTATTCTAGCAAATTCCAATTTGTGTAAGTCTCTCTCTCATTAAAAAATTTCAGATCTTGATACTTATTCAAACAGCAAGCAAAGCTAAATAAAACTACAATGCAAGGATAGCACAACTCATGTGAAGAAGCAAAAACTTAGGCTCAACCAATACTAACCGATGGTTGTTGAAGAAGAAAGGTGGGATGCCTACCGGGGCATCCCCAAGCTTAGATGCTTGAGACTTCTTGAAATACTATCTTGGGGTGCCTTGGGCATCCCCAAGCTTGAACTTTTGTGTCTCCTTAATTCCTCGCATATCATGGTTTCTCTTCTTTTTATCAAAAGCTTCATTCACAACAAACTCAACAAGAACTCGTGAGATAGGTTAGTATAAACCAATGCAAAACCTTATCATTTTCTACTGTAACAAATCACTTAAATTATTATTCAACATTGAATACTAAATGCCTCTGCATATTTAATACTCCTATCCTCAAATAGAATCATTAAACAAGCAAACATATGGAAACAATGCAACCATAACAGCAATCTGTCAAAACAGTACAGTCTGTAAAGAATGCAAGAGTATCAATACTTCCCTGACTCCAAAAATTATGAACTAAAATTCTCACTGTAATAAATTTATCAGAGCTTAATATGCAAAAGGATTCAACGTTATACCATTCTCTGACTTTTCTAGGGAATTTTTGCAACAGCGGTCAACTTTCTGTTTTCAAACAGCAACATGCATACAAGCAAAATAAGCATGGCAAAGGCTAACCTTGACTTTTTTATTGAAACTAAAGAGGCAAAACACTATTCTAACTAACAGAAAGCAAAAACTAACAATATAAAATGACGCTCCAAGCAAAACACATATCATGTGGCGAATAAAAATATAGCTCCAAGTAAAGTTACCGATGAACGAAGACGAAAGAGGGGATGCCATCCGGGGCATCCCCAAGCTTAGTTGCTTGGTTGTCCTTGAATTTTACCTTGGGGTGCCATGGGCATCCCCAAGCTTAGGCTCTTTCCACTCCTTATTCCATAGTTCATCGAATCTTTACCCAAAACATGAAAACTTCAACCACACAAAACTCAAACCAAAACTCGTAAGCTCCGTTAGTATAAGAAAATAAAAACCACCACTTAGGTACTGTAATGAACTCATTCTAAATTAATATTGGTGTAATATATACTGTATTCTAACATCTCTATGGTTCATACCACTTAATACTAGCCATAGATGTATCAAAATAAGCAAACAACACAATGAAAATAGAATCTTTCAAAAACAGAACAGTCTGTAGTAATCTGTATCAAACATATACTTTTGGAACCCCAAAAATTATGAAATAAATTTCTTGACCTGAGCAATTTGTCTGTTAATCATATGCAAAAAGAATCAACATAAAAGCACTATTCCAGTAAAAAATGGCAGCCATTCTCATGAGAGCAAAAGTTTCTGTTTTTCATAGCGAGATCACGTAAACTTTACCCAAGTCTTCCCAAAGGTTCTACTTGGCACTTTATTGAAACAAAATCTATAAAACATGATTACTACAGTAGCATAATCATGTGGACACACAAAAACAGTAAGGATAAATATTGGGTTGTCTCCCAACAAGCGCTTTTCTTTAATGCCTTTCAAGCTAGGCATGATGATGACAATGATGCTCACATAAAAGATAAGAATTGAAACAAAACGGGAGCATCATGAAGCATATGACTAGCACTTTTAAGTCTAACCAACTTACTATGCATAGGGATTTTGTGAGCAAACAACTTGTGGGAACAATAATCAATTAGCATAGGAAGGTAAAACAAGCATAGCTTCAAAACTTTAAGCACATAGAGAGGAAACTTGATATTATTGCAATTCCTAAAAGCATATGTTCCTCTCTCATAATAATTTTCAGTAGCATCATGAATGAATTCAACAATATAACCAGCACCTAATACTTTTCATGATCTACTTGCATAGAAATTTTACTACTCTCCACATAAGCAAAATTCTTCTCATGAATAGTAGTGGGAGCAAACTCAACAAAATAACTATCATGTGAGGCATAATCCAATTGAAAAGTAAAATCATGATGACAAGTTTCATGGTTATCATTATTCTTAATTGCATACAAGTCATCACCATAATCATCATAGATAGCAACTTTGTTCTCATAATCAATTGGAACCTCTTCCGAAATAGTGGGATCACTACTTCCTAAAGTTGACACTCTTCCAAACCCGCTTTCATCAATATAATCATCATAAAGAGGAGGCATGCTTTCATCGTAATAAATATTCTCATGAAAACTTGGGGGACAAAAAATATCATCTCCATCAAACATAGCTTCCCCAAGCTTGTGGCTTTGCATATCATTAGCATCATGGGTATTCAGGGAATTCATACTAACAACATTGCAATCATGCTCATCATTCACATATTTCATGCCAAGCATTCTATGTAATTCTTCTTCTAGCACTTGAGCACAATTTTCCTTTCCATCATACTCATGAAAGATATTAAAAAGACGAACCGTATGAGACAAACTTAACTCCATATTTTTGTAGTTTTCTTTTATAAACTAAACTAGTGATAAAACAAGAAACAAAAAGATTCGATTGGAAGATCTAAAGATATACCTTCAAGCGCTAACCTCCCCGGCAACGGCGCCAGAAAAGAGATTGATGTCTACTACACAACCTTCTTCTTGTAGACGTTGTTGGGCCTGCAAGTGCACAGGTTTGTAGGACAGTAGCAAATTTCCCTCAAGTGGATGACCTAAGGTTTATCAATCCGTAGGAGGCGTAGGATGAAGATGGTCTCTCTCAAGCAACCCTGCAACCAAATAACAAAGAGTCTCTTGTGTCCCCAACACACCCAATACAATGGCAAATTGTATAGGTGCACTAGTTCGGCGAAGAGATGGTGATACAAGTGCAAAATAGATATTAGATAAAGATTTTTGTAATCTGAAATAATAAAAACAGCAAGGTAGCGAGCGGTAAAAGTGAGCGTAAATGGTATTGCAATGATAGGAAACAAGGCCTAGGGTTCATACTTTCACTAGTGCAAGTTCTCTCAACAATAATAACATAGATAGATCATATAACAAGCCCTCAACATGCAACAAAAAGTCACTCCAAAGCCACTAATAGCGGAGAACAAACGTAGAGATTATGGTAGGGTACAAAACCACCTCAAAGTTATCCTTTCTGTTCTATCTATTCAAGAGTTCGTAGTAAAATAACATAAAGCTATTCTTTCCGCTCAATCCATCGTAGAGTTCATACTAGAATAACACCTTAAGACACAAATCAACCAAAACCCTAATGTCACCTAGATACTCCATTGTCACCTCAAGTATTCGTGGGCATGATTATACGATATGCGTCACACAATCTCAGATTCATCCAACCAACATAAAAGTACTTCAAAGAGTGCCCCAAAGCTACTACCAGAGAGTCAAGAACATGTGCCAACCCCTATGCATAGGTTCCCAATGTCACGAAACCCGCAAGTTGATCACCAAAACATACATCAAGTTGATCGCAAGACATACATCAAGTGTTCTCATAAAAGACTCAATCTGATAAGATAACTTCAACGGGGAAACTCAATTCATCACAAGAGAGTAGATGGGGAGAAACATCATAAGATCCAACTACAATAGCAAAGCTCGGGATACATCAAGATCGTGCCATAGAGGAACACGAGAGAGAACACAAGAGAGAGAGATCGAACACATAGCTACTGGTACATACCCTCAGCCCCGAGGGTGAACTACTCCCTCCTCGTCATGGATAGCGCCGGGATGATGATGATGGCCTCCGGTGATGGGATCCCCCTCCGGCAGGGTGCAGGAACAGGGTCCCGATTGGTTTTTGGTGGCAACAGAGGCTTATGGCGGCGGAACTCTCGATCTAGGTTCTGTTCTGGAAGTTTTTGGGTACATAGGTATATATGGGTGCAGGGGGTACGTCGGAGGAGCTACGGGGGCCCCACGAGGCAGGGGGGCACGCCCAGGGGGCGCCCCCCACCCTCGTGGGCAGCCCGTATCTCCCCTGATGTGCACTCCAAGTCCAGCAGGTGGGGTTCCTTCGAAAATTAACTTCTCTAGTTGATTTCGTTCCGTTTTGACTATGTCTGATATTCCTTTTCCTCGAAACACTGAAATAGGCATAAAACAACAAATCTGGGCTGGGCCTCCGGTTAATAGGTTAGTCCCAAAAATAATATAAAAGTGGATAATAAAGCCCAATATTTCCTAAAACAGTAGATAAAGTAGCATGGAGCAATCAAAAATTATAGATACGTTGGAGACGTATCACCCACTTGGGGGCTGGTTCCCTTCCATATTCATCCCATTAAGTGGACTGAAACTGGACTTCCCATATATAAATCTTCACCTCTGGACTATTCTGGAACACTTCGTGACGTCCGGGATCTCATCCGGGACTCCAAACAACCTTCGGTAACCATATTCTATTTCCCACAACAACTCTAGCGTCACCGAACCTTAAGTGTGTAGACCCTACGGGTTCGGGAATCATGTAGACATGACCGAGAAGTTCTCTGGCCAATAACCAACAGCAGGATCTGGATACCCATGTTGGCTCCCACATGTTCCACGATGATCTCGTTGGATGAACCACGATGTCAAGGATTCTATCAATCTCGTATACAATTCCATTTGTCAATCGGTACGTTACTTGCCCGAGATTCGATCGTCGGTATCCCAATACCTCGTTCAATCTCGTTACCGGCAAGTCACTTTACTCGTTGCGTAATGCATGATCCCGTGACTAAATACTTAGTCACATTGAGCTCATTATGCTGATGCATTACCGAGTGGGCCCAGAGATACCTCTCCGTCATACGGAGTGACAAATCTGAATCTCGATTTGTGCCAACCAAACAGACACTTTCGGATATACCTGTAGTGCACCTTTATAACCACCCAGTTACGTTGTGACGTTTGCTACAACCAAAGCACTCCTACAGTATCTGGGAGTTACACAATCTCATGGTCTAAGGAAATGATACTTTCACATTAGAAAAGCTTTAGCAAACGAACTACACGATCTTGTGCTATGCTTAGGATTGGGTCTTGTCCATCACATCATTCTCCTAATGATGTGATCCCGTTATCAATGGCATCCAATGTCCATGGTCAAAAAACCATAACCATGTATTGATCAACAAGCTAGTCAACTAGAGGCTCACTAGGGACATGTTGTGGTCTATGTATTCACACATGTATTACGGTTTCCAGTTAATACAATTATAGCATGAACAATAGACAATTATCATGAATAAGGAAATACAATAATAACCATTTTATTATTGCCTCTAGGGCATATTTCAAACAGGCTCCCACTTGCACTAGAGTCAATAATCTAGTTCACATCACTATGTGATTGTAATGATTCCAACACCCATGGGCTTTGATCATATCTCGCTTGTGAGAGAGGTTATTAGTCAATGGGTCTGAACCTTTCAGATCCCTGTGTGTTTTAAAAATCTCTATGTCATCTTGTAGATGCAGCTACCACGCGCTATTTGGAACTATTCCAAATAATTGTTATACTATATGAATCCGGTTTACTACTCATAGAAATCCAGATTAGTATCAAAGTTTGCATCGACGTAACCCTTTACGACGAACTCTTTTACCACCTCCACAATCGAGAAAATTCCTTAGTCCACTAGTTACTAAGGATAACTTTGACCGCTGTCCTGTGATCCATTCCTGGATCACTCTTGTACCCCTTGATTGACTCATGGCAAGGCACACTTCAGGTGCGGTACACAACATATCATACTGTATAGCCTACGTCTAAAGCATAGGGGACGACCTTCGTCCTTTCTCTCTCTTCTACCGTGGTCAGGTCTTGAGTCTTACTCAATACTCACACCTTATAACACAGCCAAGAACTCCTTCTTTGCCGATCTATTTTGAACTCCTTCAAAATCTTGTCACGGTATGTATTCATTTGAAAGTACTATTAAGCGTTTTTGATCTATCCTGATAGATCTTGATGCTCAATGTTCAAGTAGCTTAATCCAGGGTTTCCATTGAAAAACACTTTTCAACTAACCCTATATGATTTCCATAAATTCTACATCATTTCCGATCAACAATATGTCAACAACATATACTCATCAGAAATTCTATAGTGTTCCCACTCACTCCTTTGGAAATACAAGTTTCTCATAAACTTTGTATAAACCCAAAATCTTTGATTATCTCATCAAAGCGTATATTCCAACTCCGAGATGCTTACTCCAGTCCTTAGAAGGATTGCTGGAGCTTTGCATACTTGTTAGCATCTTTTAGGATTGACAAAACCTTCTGGTTGTATCACATACAACCTTTCCTCAAGCAACTCATCGAGGAAACAATGTTTTTGACATCCTATCTGCAAGATTTCATAAATAATGCAGTAACTGCTAATATAATTCCAACAGACTCTTAGCATCGCTACGAGTGAGAAAGTCTCATCGTAGTCAACTCCTTGAACTTGTCGGAAAATATCTTAGCGACAAGTCGAGCTTTCTTAATGGTGACACTTACCATCATTGTCCGTCTTCCTTTTAAAATCCATCTGTACCCAACAGGCTTACGACCATCAAGTAGTTCTTCCAAAGTCTACACTTCGGTTTTTAGACATGGATCCTCTCTCGGATTTTATGGCCTCGAGCCATTTGTCGGAATCCGGGCCCACTGTCGCTTCTCCATAGCTCGTAGGTTCATTGTTGTCTAGCAACATGACCTCCAAGACAGGATTACTGTACCACCCTGAAGCAACACGCGTCCTTGTCAACCTACGAGGTTTAGTAGTGACTTGCGAAGTTTCATGATCACTATCATCAGCTTCTACTTCAATTGGTGTAGGCACCATAGGAACAACTTCCTGTGCCCTGATACACACTAGTTGAATTGACGGTTCAATAACCTTATCAAGTCTCCACCATCTTCCCACTCAATTCTTTCAAGATAAACCATCCTCAAGAAAGAACCCTTTTCTAGAAACAATCACTTTTGCTTCCGGATCTGAGATAGGAGGTATACCCAACTATTTTGGGTATTCTATGAAGATGCATTTATCCGTTTTGGGTTCGAGCTTATTAGGACAAAACTTTTCCACATAAGCGACGCAGGCCCAAACTTTTAAGAAATGGCAGCTTAGGTTTCTCTAAACCATAGTTCATACAGTGTCATCTCGAAGGAATTACGTGGTGCCCTATTTAAAGTGAATGCGGTTGTCTCTAATGCCTAACCCATAAATGATAGTGGTAATTCGATAGGAGACATCATGGCATGCACCATATCAATAGGGTGCAGCTATGACGTTCGGACACACCATCACACTATGGTGTTCCAGGCGGCTTTAGTTGTGAAACAATTTCCACAATGTCTTAATTGTGTACCAAACACGTAACTCATATATTCATCTCTGTGATCGTATCATAGACATTTTATCCTCTTGTCACGACGATCTTCAACTTCACTAAAATTACTTGAACCTTTCAATAATTCAGACTTGGGTTTCATCAAGTAAATATACTCAGAATATACTCAAATCATCTGTGAAGCAAGAGTATACCAACATTCACTGCGTGCCTCGGCACTCATTGGATTGCACACATCAAATGTATTACTTCCAACAAGTTGCTCTCTTGTTCCATCTCACTGAAAACGAGGCCTTTCAGTCATCTTGCCCATGTGGTATGATTTGCATGTCTCAAGTGATTCAAAATCAGGTGAGTCCAAACGATCCATCTGCATGGAGTTTCTTCATGCGTATATACCAATAGACATGGTTCGCATGTCTCAATCTTTTCAAAAATGATTGAGTCCAAAGGTCCATCAACATGGAGCTTCTTCATGCGTTTTATACCAATATGACTCCAATGGCAGTGCCACAAGTAGGTGGTACTATCATTACTATCTTATATCTTTTGGCATGAACATGTGTATCACTACGATCGAGATTCAATAAACCATTCATTTTAGGTGCAAGACCATTGAAGGTATTATTCAAATAAATAGAGTAACCATTATTCTCCTTAAATGAATAACCGTATTGCGATAGACATAATCCAATCATGTCTATGCTCAACGCAAACACCAAATAACAATTATTTAGGTTTAACACCAATCCCGATGGTAGAGGGACCGTGCGATGTTTGATCACATCAACCTTGGAAATACTTCCAACACATATCGTCATCTCGCCTTTAGCTAGTCTCCGTTTATTCCGTAGCCTTTTATTTCGAGTTACTAACAATTAGCAACCGAACTGGTATCTATTACCACGGTGCTACTAGGAGTACTAGTAAAGTACACATTAATATAATGTATATCCAATATACTTCTGCAGACCTTGCCAGCCTTCTTATCTACCAAGTATCTAGGGTAATTCTGCTCCAGTGACCGTTCCCCTTATTACAGAAGCACTTAGTCTCGGGATTGGGTTCAACCTTGGGTTTCTTCACTAGACCAGCAAATGTTTTGCCGTTTCATGAAGTATCCCTTCTTGCCCTTGCCCTTCTTGAAACTAGTGGTTTCACTAACCATCAACAATTGATGCTCCTTCTTGATTTCTACTTTCGCGGTGTCAAACATCACGAATAGCTCAAGGATCATCATATCTATCCTTGATATGTTATAGTTCATCACAAAGCTCTAGTAGCTTGCTGGCAGTGACTTTGGAGAAACATCACTATCTCATCTGGAAGATTAACTCCCACTCGATTCAAGTGATTGTAGTACTCAGACAATCTGAGCACATGCTCAACGATTGAGATCTTCTCCCTTAGTTTGTAGGCTAGAAAAATTCGTCGGGGGTCTCATACCCCTTGACGTGGGCACGAGCTTGAAATCCCAATTTCAGCCCTTTGAACAGCTCATATGTTCCGCGACGTTTCAAAATCGCCTTCGGCGCCTCAATTCTAAACCATTTAACATTACTGAACTATCATGTAGTCATCAAAACGTGTATGTCAGATGTTCGCAACATCCATAGACGACATTCGAGGTTCAGCACACCGAGCGGTGCATTAAGGACATAAGCCTTCTGCGCAGCAATGAGGACAATCCTCAGTTTACGGACCCAGTCCGCATAATTGCTACTATCAACTTTCAACTAAATTTTCTCTAGGAACATATCTAAAACAATAGAACTGAAACGCGAGCTCTGACATAATTTGCAAAGACCTTTTGACTATGTTCAGGATAATTAAGTTCATCTAATGAACTCCCACTCAGATAGACATCCCTCTAGTCATCTAAGTGATACATGATCCGAGTCAACTAGGCCGTGTCCGATCATCACGTGAGACGGACTAGTCATCATCGGCGAAAATCTTCATGTTGATCGTATCTACTATATGACTCATGCTCGACCTTTCGTTCTCTTGTGTTCCGAGGCCATGTCTGTACATGCTAGGCTCGTCAAGTCAACCTAAGTATTTTGCATGTGCAAATCTGGCTTACACCCGTTGTATGCGAACGTTAGGATCTATTACACCCGATCATCACGTGGTGGTTCGAAACAACGAACCTTCGCAACAGTGCACAGTTAGGGGGAACACTTTCTTGAAATTTTATGAGGGATCATCTTATTTATGCTACCGTCGTTCTAAGCAAATAAGATGCAAAAACATGATAAACATCACATGCAATCAAATAGTGACATGATATGGCAAATATCATTTTGCTCCTTTTGATCTCCATCTTCGGGGCGCCATGATCATCATCGTCACCGGCATGACACCATGATCTCCATCATCATGATCTCCATGAAGTTGTCTCGCTAACTATTACTTCTACTACTATGGCTAACAGTTTAGCAATGAAGTAAAGTAATTACATGGTGTTATTCAATGACACGCAAGTCATATAATAAATTGAGACAACTCCTATGGCTCCTGCCAGTTGTCATACTCATTGACATGCAAGTCGTGATTCCTATTACAAGAACATGATCAATCTCATACATCACATATATTTCATTCATCACATCCTTATTGGCCATATCACATCACACGGCATATGCTGTAAAAACAAGTTAGACGTCCTCTAATTGTTGTTGCAAGTTTTTACGTGGCTGCTATAGGTTTCTAGCAAGAACGTTTCTTACCTACGCCAAAACCACAACGTGATATGCCAATTGCTATTTACCATTCATAAGGACCCTTTTCATCGAACCCGATCTGACTAAAGTGGGAGAGACTGGCACCCACTAGCCACCTTATGCAACAAGTGCATGTCAGTCGGTGGAACCTGTCTCACGTAAGTGTACGTGTAAGGTCGGTCCGGGCCGCTTCATCCCACAATACCATTGAAACAAGATAGGACTAGTAACGGTAAGCATATTGAACAAAACCAACGCCCACAACTACTTGTGTTCTACTCGTGCATAGAATCTACGCAATAGACCTAGCTCATGATGCCACTGTTGGGGAACGTAGCACAAATTCAAAATTTTCTACGCATCACCAAGATCAATCTATGGAGATTCTAGCAACAAGAGAGGGAGAGTATGAGCATCTTCATACCTTTGAAGATCGCTAAGCAGAAGCGTTACAAGAACGCGGTTGATGGATTCATACTCGCGGCGATTCAAATCGTGGAAGATTCGATCTAGTGCGGAACAGACGGTGCCTCCGCGTTCAACACACGTACAGCCCGGGGATGTCTCCTCCTTCTTGATCCATCAAGGGGAGAGGAGAAGTTGACGGAGAACTCCGACAGCACGACGGCATGGTGGTGGTGGAGCTCATGGTATTCCTGCAGGGCTTCGCCAAGCACTACAGAGGAGGAGGAAGAGTTGGAGGAGGGAGGGGCTGCGCCAAAAGCAAAGGTGCTGCAGCCCTCCCACCCCCCCTCTATTTATAGGGTGAAGGGGAGAGGTGGGCGGCCCCTCTAGATCCCATCTAGAGGGGGGCGGCAGCCAGGAGGGGGAAACTTGCCCCCCAAGCAAGGTGGAGGCGCCCCCTCCCCTAGGGTTTCTAAACCCTAGGCGCCTTGGGCCCTTGGGGGGGCGCACCAGCCCACTAGGGGGCTGGTTCCCTCCTTGTTTCAGCCCATTAAGTCCCCTGGGCAGGTGGCCCCACCCAGTGGACCCCCGGACACCTTTTGGTGGTCCGGTACAATACTGATAACCCCCGAAACCATTCCGGCGACTGAAACTGGACTTCCCATATATAAATCTTCACCTCCGGACTATTCCCGAACTCCTCGTGACGTCCAGGATCTCATCCAGGACTCCGAAGAACCTTCCGTAACAATATACTATTTCCCATAACAACTCTAGCGTCAACGAACCTTAAGTGTGTAGACCCTACGGGTTCGGGAATCATGCAGACATGACTGAGACATTCTCTGGCCAATAACCAACAGCGGGATCTGGATACCCATGTTGGCTCCCACATGTTCCATGATGATCTCATCGGATGAACCACGATGTCGGGGATTCAATCAATCCCGTATACAATTCCCTTTGTCAATCGGTACGTTACTTGCCCGAGATTCGATCGTCGGTATCCCAATACCTCGTTCAATCCCGTTACCGGCAAGTCACTTTACTCGTTGTGTAATGCATGATCCCGTGATTAAATACTTAGTGACATTGAGCTCATTATGATGATGCATTACCGAGTGGGCCCAAAGATACCTCTCCGTCATACGGAGTGACAAATCCCAATCTCGATTCGTGCGAACCCAAGAGACACTTTCGGATATACCTGTAGTGCACCTTTATAGCCATCCAGTTACGTTGTGACGTTTGGTACACCCAAAGCACTCCTACGGTATCCGGGAGTTACACAATCTCATGGTATAAGGAAATGATACTTTGACATTAGAAAAGCTTTAGCAAATGAACTACACGATCTTGTGCTATGCTTAGGACTGGGTCTTGTCCATCACATCATTCTGTTAATGATGTGATCCCGTTATCAATGACATCCAATGTCCATGGTCAGAAAACCATAACCATCTATTGATCAACGAGCTAGTCAACTAGAGGCTCACTAGGGACATGTTGTGGTTTATGTATTCACACATGTATTACGGTTTTCAGTTAATACAATTATAGAATGAATAATAGACAATTATCATGAACAAGGAAATACAATAATAACCATTTTATTATTGCCTCTAGGGCATATTTCCAACATGCCCCCGTGGAGTCGACGGTGTCCGTGTCGAAGTCGTTGTCGCGGAGGGACAACGTGTGTGCCATGTTGTTGAAGCGACCTAGACGGTACTCAATGGTGAAGTCGAATCCAAAGAGCTTGCTGATCCACTGATGCTGCAATGCTACATCTTGAGCTTGCATTGGTTTTCCTTGAAGAGGAAAGGGTGATGCAGCACAGTAGCGTAAGTATTTCCCTCAGTTTTTGAGAACCAAGGTATCAATCTAGTAGGAGGCTCCTCACAAGTCCCACGAACCTACACAAACAAACAAACAACTCGCAACCAACGCGATAAAGGGGTTGTTAATCCCTTCACGGCCACTTGCGAAAGTGAGATGTGATAGAGATAATATGATAAGATAAATATAGTTTTGTTATTTTATAATATAGATGCAGAAAATAAAGATGCAAATAAAGGTTGATTTGGAAACTTATATGATAAAAGATAGACCCTGGGGGCCATAGGTTTCACTAGAGGCTTCTCTCAAGATAGCATAAGTATTACAGTGGGTGAACAAATTACTGTCGAGCAATTGATAGAAAAGCGAATAATTATGATGTTATCTAGGCATGATCATGTATATAGGCATCACGCCCGCAACAAGTAGACCAACTCCTGCCTGCATCTACTACTATTACTCCACACATCGACCGCTATCCAGCATGCATCTAGAGTATTAAGTTCATAAGAACAGAGTAACGCATTAGAAAGATGACATGATGTTGAGGGATAAACTCAAGCAATATTATATAAACCCCATCTTTTTATCCTCGATGGCAACAATACAATACGTGTCTTGCAACCCTTTCTGTCACTGGGTAAGAACACCTGAAGATTGAACCCAAAGCTAAGCACTTCTCCCATGGCAAGAAAGATCAATCTAGTAGGCCAAACCAAACCGATAATTTGAAGAGACTTGCAAAGATAACTCAATCATACATAAAAGAATTCAGATAAGATTCAAATATTATTCATAGATAAACTTGATCATAAACCCACAATTCATCGGATCTCGACAAACACACCGCAAAAAGAGATTACATCGAATAGATCTCCACAAGAGAGGGGGAGATCATTGTATTGAGATCCAAAAAGAGAGAAGAAGCCATCTAGCTAATAACTATGGACCCGAAGGTCTGTGGTAAACTACTCACGCAACTCATTGGAGGGGCTATGGTGTTGATGTAGAAGCCCTCCATGGTGGAATCCCCCTCCGGCAGAACGCCGGCGACGGCTCCAAGATGGGATCTCGCGGATACAGAAGGTTACGGTGGTGGAAATATTTCTTCGGTGGCTCCCTGGATGTTTTCGGGGTATGTAGGCTTATATAGGAGGAAGAAGTACATCAGTGGCCGCCCGAGGCGCCCACGAGACAGGGGGCGCGCCCTATAGGGGTGGGCGCGCCCCCCCACCCTCGTGGTTGCCTCGGCTGCTTCTTGACTTGCACTCAAAGTCCTCTGGATCACGTTCGTTCCAAAAATCACGCTCCCAAAGGTTTCATTCCATTTGGACTCCGTCTGATATTCCTTTTCTTCGAAATACTGAAATAGGCAAAGAAACAGCAATTCGGGTTGGGCCTCCGGTTAGTAGGTTAGTCCCAAAAATGATATAATTGTGTAAAATAAAGCCCATAGACATCCAAAACAGGTAATATAATAGCATGGAACAATTAAAAATTATATATACGTTGGAGACGTATCATGCGACACGGGGAGAGGTACTGGTCCAACAAAAACTTGAGGTTGTTGTGGTCCGTGCGGATATGGAATGACCGCGCCCATAGATACGGCCTCCAGTGGTGCACAACCTGCACCAATCCCATGAGCACCCGCTCGTAAGCCGCGAGCTTGTGGTGGGGATGAAGGAAATATGCCCTAGAGGTAATAATACAGTTGTTATTTTATATTTCCTTATTTCATGATAACTGTTTATTTTCATGCTAGAATTGTATTAACCGGAAACTTGATACATGTGTGAATACATAGACAAAACACCGTGTCCCTAGTAAGCCTCTACTAGACTAGCTCGTTAATCAAAGATGGTTAAGTTTCCTAACCATAGACATGTGTTGTCATTTGATGAACGAGATCACATTATTAGGAGAATGATGTGATGGACAAGACCCATCCGTTAGCATAGGATATTGATCGTTCAGTTTTATTGTTACTGCTTTCCTCATGTCAAATACATATTCCTTCGACTATGAGATTGTGCAATTCTCGCATACCGGAGGAATGCCTTGCTGGAAATATGCCCTAGAGGCAATAATAAAATGGTTATTATTATATTTCCTTGTTCATGATAATTATCTATTGTTCATGCTATAATTATATTAACCAGAAACCATAATACATGTGTGAATACATAGACCGCAACATGTCCCTAGTGAGCCTCTAGTTGACTAGCTCGTTGATCAATAGATGGTCATGGTTTCCTCACCATGGACATTGGATGTCATTGATAACGAGATCACATCATTAGGAGAATGATGTGATGGACAAGACCCAATCCTAAGCATAGCACAAGATCATGTAGTTCGTTTGCTAGAGCTTTTCTAATGTCAAGTATCTTTCCTTAGACCATGAGATTGTGCAACTCCCGGATGCCTTAGGAATGAGGGTGTATCAAACATCACAACATAACTGGGTGACCATAAAGGTGCACTACAGGTATCTCTGAAAGTGTCTGTTGGGTTGGCACGAATCAAGACTGGGATTTGTCACTCCGTATGACGGAGATGTATCTCCAGGCCCACTCAGTAATGCATCATCATAATGAGCTCAATGTGACAAAGGAGTTAGTCATGGGATCATGTGTTACGGAATGAGTAAATAGACTTGCCGGCAATGAGATTGAACGAGGTATAGGGATACCGACGATCGAATCTCGGGGAAGTAACATACCGATGGACAAAGGGAATTGTATACGGGGTTGATTGAATCCCCGACTTCGTGGTTCATCCGATGAGATCATCGTGGAACATGTGGGAGCCAATATGGGTATCCAGATTCCTCTATTGGTTATTGGCCGGAGAGGTATCTTGGTCATGTCTGCATGGTTCCCGAACCCGTAGGGTCTACACACTTAAGGTTCGGTGACGCTAGAGTTGTAATGGGAATTGTATGTAGTTACCGAAGGTTGTTCGGAGTCCCAGATGAGATCCCGGATGTGACGAGGAACTCCGGCATGGTCCCGAGGTAAAGATCGATATATTGGACGAAGGGTATTGGAGTCTGGAAGTGTTCCGGGGGTGCCGGGCTATGGCCAGCATGACTGAAAGGTGTTTCGGGGCCCCCGACAAGTGTTGAAGGGCCGCATGGGCCAAGGGGAGGGGGCAAACCAGACCACTAAGGGGCTGTGCGCCCCCACACCCTTTCCCACGTTGCTTGGGGAGGTGGGGAGCCTCCACCTGGCTTGGGAGGCTAGCCTCCACCAGACTTGGCTTGGGGGGCAAGTCTCCCTAGGGTTTCCCTAGGGAGATCCAATCTGCCTTAGCCGCCGCCCCCCTAGGGGAAACCCTAGGGCGCCTTCTCCTCCCCATTCCCCCTATATATAGTGAGGGAGAGAGAGGGCTGCTGCTCCCTGACATGCTCTGGTGCTGCCCTTCCTCTCCTTCCTACACCTCTTCCTCCTCCGTAATGCTTAGCGAAGCTCTACCGGAGAACTACGAGCTCCATCGCCACCACGCTGTCGTGCTGCCAGAGTTTTCCCTCAACTTCTCCTCCCCCCTTGCTCTGCCGGAGATGTCCCTGGGCTGTACGTGTGTTGAACGTGGAGGCACTGTCCGTCCGGTGCTTGGATCGGACCTTCCGTGATTTTAATCGCCGCGAGTACGACTCCATCAACCGCGTTCTTGTAACGCTTCTGCTTAGCAACCTTCAAGGGTATGAAGATGCACTCCCTCTCTCTCATTGCTAGCATCTCCTAGATTGATGTTGGTGACACATAGGAATTTTTTTGAATTATTACTATGTTCCCCAACATGCCTTGTGTGCTATCAAATGTCACAACATAACTGGTTGATTATAAAGATGCTCCACAGGTATCTCCGAAGGTGTTTGTTGGGTTGGCATAGATCGAGATTAGGATTTGTGACTCCGAGTATTAGAGAGGTATCTCTGGGCCCTCTTAGTAATACACATCATAAGAAGCCTTGCAAGCAAAGTGACTAATGAGTTAATTGCAAGATGATGTATTACAGAACGAGTAAAGAGACTTGCTCCGGGGCCTTCGGCGCAGGCGGCTCCGGGTGCTGTGAGTCAACTGGCCCGGAGGCTTGAGCACGGGATGCTTCCGCTTCCTGCGCATTGGCGGCCGCGTCCGCCCGCTCCTTGTCCTCCGCCTCGGCCTGTGCCTTGGCTGTGGTGTCGGCCTCCGCCTGCGCTGCCCTGGCCGCCTTCTCCCGCTCCTCGCGTGCCTCCCGCGCGTTCCTCTCCGTGGCCT
>NC_041381.1:708547181-708558164 GCF_002162155.2 Triticum dicoccoides
TATTGGGATTTATTATCCACTTTTATATTATTTTTGGGACTAACCTATTAACCGGAGGCCCAGCCCAGATTTGCTGTTTTATGCCTATTTCAGTGTTTCGAGTAAAAGGAATATCAGACGGAGTCAAAACGGAACGAAATCAACTGGAGAAGTTATTTTTGGAAGGAAAGCAACCCAGGGAACTTGGAGTGCACGTCAGGGGAGATACGGGCTGCCCACGAGGGTGGGGGCGCGCGGCTGCCCACGAGGGTGGGGGCGCCCCCCTGGGCGCGCCCCCTGCCTCATGGGGCCCCTGTAGCTCCTCCGACGTACCCCCTGCACCCATATATACCTACGTACCCAAAAACTTCTAGAACAGAACCTAGATCAGGAGTTCCGCCGCCGCAAGCCTCTGTAGCCACCAAAACCCAATCGGGACCCTGTTCCGGCACCCTGCCGGAGGGGGATCCCATCACCGGAGGCCATCTTCATCATCCCGGCGCTATCCATGACGAGGAGGGAGTAGTTCACCCTCGAGTCTGAGGGTATGTACCAGTAGCTATGTGTTTGATCTATCTCTCTCATGTTCTCTCTCGTGTTCCTCTATGGCACGATCTTGATGTATCCCGAGCTTTGCTATTGCAGTTGGATCTTATGATGTTTCTCCCCCTCTACTCTCTTGTGATGAATTAAGTTTCCCCTTTGAAGTTATCTTATCGGATTGAGTCTTTATGAGAACACTTGATGTATGTCTTGACGTGATTATCTGTGGTGACAATGGGATATCATGTGCCACTTGATGTATGTTTTGGTGATCAACTTGCGTGTTTCGTGACATTGGGAACCTATGCATAGGGGTTGGCACACGTTCTTGACTCTCCGGAAGTAGCTTTGGGGCACTCTTTGAAGTACTTTTATGTTGGTTGGATGAATCTGAGATTGTGTGATGCATATCATATAATCATGCCCACGGATACTTGAGGTGACAATGGAGTATCTAGGTGATATTAGGGTTTTGGTTGATTTGTGTCTTAAGGTGTTATTCTAGTACAAACTATTTTATAGATCGATCCGAAAGAATAACTTTGATGTGGTTTCGTACCCTACCATAATCTCTACGTTTGTTCTCCTCTATTAGTGGCTTTTGAGTGACTCTTTGTTGCATGTTGAGGGATTGTTATATGATCTATCTATGTTATTATTGTTGAGAGAACTTGCACTAGTGAAAGTATGAACCCTAGGCCTTGTTTCCTATCATTGCAATACCGTTTACGCTCACTTTTATCACTTGTTACCTTGCTGTTTTTATTATTTCAGATTACAAAAACCTATATCTACTATCTATTTTGCAATTGTATTACCATCTCTTCGCCGAACTAGTGCACCTATACAATCTACCATTGTATTGGGTGTGTTGGGTACACAAGAGACTCTTTGTTATTTGGTTGCAGGGTTGTTTGAGGTAGACCATCTTCATCCTACGCGTCCTACGGATTGATAAACCTTAGGTCATCCACTTGAGGGAAATTTGCTACTGTCCTACAAACCTGTGCACTTGCAGGCCCAACAACGTCTACAAGAAGAAAGTTGTGTAGTAGACATCAAGCTCTTTTCTGGCGCCGTTGCCGGGGAGGCTAGGTAAAGGGTACTCACACTCTGTCACTAAGCTCTTTTTTGGCGCGGTGAGTGCTTGAAGTTATATCTTTAGATCTTGCAATCGAATCTTTTTGTTTCTTGTTTTAGCACTAGTTTAGTTTATAAAAGAAAACTACAAAAAAATGGAATTGAGTTTGTCTCATACGCTTCACCTTTTTAATATCTTTCGTGAGTATGATGGAAAGGATAATTGTGCTCAAGTGCTAGAAGAAGAAATCTATAAAATGTTTTGCACTAAATCTGTGAATGATGAGCATGATTGCAATGTTGTTAGTATGAATTCCTTGAATATCCATGATGCTAATGATATGCAAAGCCACAAGCTTGGGGAAGCTATGTTTGATGAATATGATATTTTTAGTCCCCCAAGTTTTGATGAGGAAATTTACTATGATGAAAGCATGCCTCCTATCTATGATGATTATTGTGATGACATGTATGCTTTAAAGAATAATGATAACCATGAAACGTGTCATCTTGATCTTAACTTTCAATCACATGATAGTTATTTTGTTGAGTTTGCTCCCACTACTATTCATGAGAAGAAATTTGCTCATGTAGAGAGTAGTAAATTTTCTATGCTTGTAGATCATGAAAAGAATGTTTTAGGTGCTGGTTATATTGTTGAATTCATTCATGATGCTACTTAAAATTATTATGAGATAGGAACATATGCTTGTAGGAATTGCAATAATGTCAAGTTTCCTCTCTATGTGTTGAAATTCTTGAAGCTATGCTTGTTATATCTTCCTATGCTAGTTGATTATTGTTCCCATAAGTTGTTTTCTCACAAAATCTCTATGCATAGGAAGTGGGTTAGGCTTAAATGTGCTAGTCATATGCTTCATGATGCTCACGTTATGTTTCAATTCTTATCTTTTATGTGAGCATCATTGTCATCATCATGCCTAGCTAAAAAGGCATTAAAGAAAAGCGCTTGTTGGGAGATAACCCAATATTTATCCTTACTGTTTTTGTGTGTCCACATGATTATGCTACTATATTAATCATGTTATAGCTTTTGTTTCAATAAAGTGCCAAGTAGAACCTTTGGGAAGACTTGGGTGAAGTTTATATGATCTTGCTGTAGAAAACAGAAACTTTTGCGCTCACGAGAATGGCTGCCATTTTTTACTGGAGAGTGATTTTAGGTTGATTCTTTTTGAAGATGATCAATAGACAAATTCCTCAGGTCCAGCAATTTATTTCATAATTGTTGGGGTTCCAGAGGTATACGTTTTATACAGATCACTACAGACTGTTCTGTTTTGACAGATTCTGTTTTCATTGTGTTGTTTGCCTATTTTGATGCATCTATGGCTAGTATTAAGTGGTATGAACCATAGAGAAGTTAGAATACAGTAGGTATTACACCAATATGAATTTAGAATGAGTTCATTACAGTACCTAAGTGGTGGTTTTATTTTCTTATACTAATGGAGCTTACGAGTTTGTTGTTGAGTTTTGTGTGGTTGAAGTTTTCAAGTTTTGGGTAAGGATTCGATGGACTATGGAATAAGGAGTGGAAAGAGCCTAAGCTTGGGGATGCCCAAGGCACCCTAAGGTAATATTCAAGGACAACCAAGCAACTAAGCTTGGGGATGCCCCGGAAGGCATCCCCTCTTTCGTCTTCGTTCATCGGTAACTTTACTTGCAGCTATATTTTTATTCGCCACATGATATGTGTTTTACTTGGACCGTCATTTTATCTTGTTAGTTTTTGCTTTCTGTTAGTTAGAATAATGTTTTGCATCTTTAGTTTCAATAAAAATGTCAAGGATAGCCTTTGCCATGCTTATTTTGCTAGTTTGCATGTTGCTGTTTGAAAACAGAAAGTTTACCGCTGTTGTGAAAATTCCCTAGAAAATTCAGAGAATGTTATAATGTTGAATCTTTTTGCATATTAAGATATGATAAATTTATTACAGTGGGAATTTTAGTTCATAATTTTTGGGGTCAGGGAAGTATTGATACTCTTGCATTCTTTACAAACTGTACTGTTTTGGCAGATTGCTGTTATGTCTGCATTGTTGGCGTATGTTTGCTTGTTTAATGATTCTATTTGAGGATAGGAGTATTAAATATGCAGAGGAATTTAGTATTCAATGTTGAATAATAATTTTAGTGATTTGTTACAGTAGAATATGATAAGGTTTTGCATTGGTTTATACTAACCTATCTCACGAGTTCTTGTTGAGTTTGTTGTGAATGAAGCTTGTGATAAAAGAAGAGAAACCATGATATGAGAGGAATTAAGGAGACACAAAAGTTCAAGCTTGGGGATGCCCAAGGCACCCCAAGATAATATTTCAAGAAGTCTCAAGCATCTAAGCTTGGGGATGCCCCGGTAGGCATCCCACCTTTCTTCTTCAACAACTATCGGTTAGTATCGTTTGAGCCTAAGTTTTTGCTTCTTCACATGAGTTGTGCTATCCTTGCAATGTAGTTTTCTTTAGCTTTGCTTGCTGTTTGAATAAGTATCAATATCTGAAATTCTTTAATGAGAGAGAGCCTTACACATTTTGGAATTTGCTAGAATACTCTTTTTGCTTCACTTATATCTTTTGAGCTTGATAAATTTTTGCTCTAGTGCTTCACTTAGATCTTTTAGAGCACGGTGGTGGATTTGTTTTAAAGAAACTATTGATCTCTCATGATTCACTTAGATTATTTTGAGAGTTGTTAATAGCATGGTAATTTGCCTAAAGATAATATACTTAGTATTCAAGATATGTGAAACTTTCTTTTGAGTGCGTTGAATACTAAGATAAGTTTGATGCTTGATAATTGTTTTGAGATATGGAGGTGATAATATCAAAGCAATGCTAGTTGGGGTGATTATGAATTTAAAGAATGCTTGTGTTGAAGTTTGTGATTCCTTTAGCATGCACGTATGGTGAACCGCTTTGTGATGAAGTCGGAGCACAATTTTATTTATTTATTGTCTTCCTTATGAGTGGCAGACGGGGATGAGTGATGGTCTTTTCCTACCAATCTATACCCCTAGGAGCATGCGCGTAGTGCTTTGGTTTTTGATGACTTCTAAATTTTTGCAACAAGTGCATGAGTTCTTTTGATTAATGTTGAGTCCATGGATTATACGCACTCTCACCCTTCCATTATTGCTAGCCTCTCTAATACCGCGCACTTTTCGCCGGTATCATACACCCACCATATACCTTCCTCAAAACAGCCACCATACCTACCTATTATGGCATTACCATAGCCATTCCGAGATATATTGCCATGCAACTTTCCACCGTTCCGTTCATATGACACACATTACTTTTGTCATATTGCTTTTTGCATGAACATGTAGTTGACATTGTATTTGTGGCAAAGCCACCATTCATAATTCTTTCATACATGCCACTCTTGATTCATTGCATATCCCGGTACACCGCTGGAGGCATTCATGTAGAGTCATATCTTGTTCTAAGTATCGAGTTGTAATTGTTGAGTTGTAAGAAAAATAAAAAGTGTGATGATCATCATTATTAGAGCATTGTCCCAGTGAGGAAAGGATGATGGAGACTATGATTCCCCCATAAGTCGGGATGAGACTCTGGACTTTATGAAAAATAAAAGAGGCCAAAGAAGCCCAAATATAAAGAGGCCAAAGAAGCCCACCAAAATAAAAAAAACAAGAGAAAAAGAGAGAAGGGACAATGCTACTATCCTTTTTCCACACTTGTGCTTCAAAGTAGCACCATGATCTTCATGATAGAGAGTCTCATATGTTGTCACTTTCATATACTAGTGGGAATTTTTCATTATAGAACTTGGCTTGTATATTCCAATGATGGGCTTCCTCAAAAGTGCCCTAGTTCTTCATGAGCAAGCAAGTTGGATGCACACCCACTTAGTTTCTTTTGTTGAGCTTTCATATACTTATAGCTCTAGTGTATCCGTTGCATGGCAATCCCTACTCACTCACATTGATATCTATTAATGGGCATCTCCATAGCCGTTGATACGCCTAGTTGATGTGAGACTATCTTCTCCTTTTTGTCTTCTCCACAACCACCATTCTATTCCACCTAAGTGCTATGTCCATGGCTCACGCTCATGTATTGCGTGAAAGTTGAAAAAGTTTGAGATTATTAAAGTATGAAACAATTGCTTGGCTCGTCATCGGGGTTGTGCATGATTAAATACTTTGTGTGATGAAGATAGAGCTTAGCCAGACTATATGATTTTGTAGGGATAACTTTCTTTGGCCATGCTATTTTGAGAAGACATGTTTGCTTTAATTTCTATGCTTGAAGTATTATTACTTTTATGTTAATATGAACTTTTGTCTTGAATCTTTCGGATCTGAATATTCATACCACAATTAAGAAGGTTTACATTGAAATTATGCCAAAGTATCACTCCGCATCAAAAATTCTTTTTTATCATTTACCTACTCGAGGACGAGTAGGAATTAAGCTTGGGGATGCTTGATACGTCTCCAACGTATCTATAATTTTTGATTGCTCCATGCTACTTTATCTACTGTTTTAGGCAATATTGGGCTTTATTATCCACTTTTATATTATTTTTGGGACTAACCTATTAACCGGAGGCCCAGCCCAGATTTGCTGTTTTATGCCTATTTCAGTGTTTCGAGGAAAAGGAATATCAGACGGAGTCAAAACGGAACGAAATCAACTGGAGAAGTTATTTTTGGAAGGAAAGCAACCCAGGGAACTTGGAGTGCACGTCAGGGGAGATACGGGCTGCCCACGAGGGTGGGGGCGCTCCCCTGGGCGCGCCCCCCTGCCTCGTGGGGCCCCCGTAGCTCCTCCGACGTACCCCCTGCACCCATATATACCTACGTACCCAAAAACTTCCAGAACAGAACCTAGATCGGGAGTTCCACCACCGCAAGCCTCTGTAGCCACCAAAAACCAATCGGGACCCTGTTCCGGCACCCTGCCGGAGGGGGATCCCATCACCGGAGGCCATCTTCATCATCCCGGCGCTATCCATGACGAGGAGGGAGTAGTTCACCCTCGAAGATGAGGGTATGTACTAGTAGCTATGTGTTTGATCTATCTCTCTCGTGTTCTCTCTCGTGTTCCTCTATGGCACGATCTTGATGTATCCCGAGCTTTGCTATTGTAGTTGGATCTTATGATGTTTCTCCCCCTCTACTCTCTTGTGATGAATTGAGTTTCCCCTTTGAAGTTATCTTATCGGATTGAGTCTTTATGAGAACACTTGATGTATGTCTTGCCGTGATTATCTGTGGTGACAATGGGATATCATGTACCACTTGATGTATGTTTTGGTGATCAACTTGCGTGTTTCGTGACATTGGGAGCCTATGCATAGGGGTTGGCACACGTTCTTGACTCTCCGGTAGTAGCTTTGGGGCACTCTTTGAAGTACTTTTATGTTGGTTGGATGAATCTGAGATTGTGTGACGCATATCATATAATCATGCCCACGGATACTTGAGGTGACAATGGAGTATCTAGGTGACATTAGGGTTTTGGTTGATTTGTGACTTAAGGTGTTATTCTAGTACGAACTCTTTTATAGATCGATCCAAAAGAATAACTTTGAGGTGGTTTCATACCCTACCATAATCTCTACGTTTGTTCTCTGCTATTAGTGGCTTTGGAGTGACTCTTTGTTGCATGTTATATGATCTATCTATGTTATTATTGTTGAGAGAACTTGCACTAGTGAAAGTATGAACCCTAGGCCTTGTTTCCTATCATTGCAATACCGTTTACACTCACTTTTATCACTTGTTACCTTGCTGTTTTTATTATTTCAGATTACAAAAACCTATATCTACTATCTATTTTGCACTTGTATTACCATCTCTTCGCCGAACTAGTGCACCTATACAATCTACCATTGTATTGGGTGTGTTGGGGACAGAAGAGACTCTTTGTTATTTGGTTACAGGGTTGTTTGAGGGAGACCATCTTCATCCTACGCCTCCTACGGATTGATAAACCTTAGGTCATCCACTTGAGGGAAATTTGCTACTGTCCTACAAACCTGTGCACTTGCAGGCCCAACAACATATACAAGAAGAAGGTTGTGTAGTAGACATCAGCGACCAGGGTGTTGGCCACCCCAACCACCGAAGCTTCCAGGGCCCGCGAGAGGGACAGCGGGGCCCTGTTCAAGCAAGCAGAAGAAAAAGTGTTGAAGAAAGAGCAGACAAGAAACAAGCAAGATGCAACAAAGAGAGAGTCACAAGTACTTACACTGACACCCCTGGGCGCGGCTTCGGTACCCGCTGGTACTCGGCCGCCTTCGCAGCGGCTTCTTGCCGCTTGGTTGCGGCGGCCGTGTTCTTCGGCTTCTTGGGCCGGCTGCCGAAGAGCCCGCCCTCAGCCCGGCGCTTCGGCGCGCCGGCTGCTGCAGATGGCGCGGCCGAAGAGCCGGCGCCCGTCTTGTCGACGCGGTGGCGGCGGCATGCTTCGTGCTCCTCCGCGTCGTCGTCCGGCCAGTCCCCCAGGCCGTCTCCGGAGGAGCCACCTGCTTCCCCTCGGCCGCCGCCTGTGGCGTCGTCCTCGTCCATGGCGGACGCCCCCAAGTCAGGGTCGCCCTCGTTGCTGACCGACTGGTTCAGCGTGAACTCCTCGCCCCGAGCCAGTTGGAGGGGCGTCTGGCCCGGAAAGTACTGCACCAAGGCCGACAACTCAGGAACTCGGACCAGCAAAAGAGAAAAGGAAAGAGAAGTAAAATGCTTACTGTAGGCGGCAGGTTGTCCCGGCTGTATGGCGGCTTGCCGTAGTGCCACTCCATCTTCGACACCTTGCAGTCGGAGATGTGGTTTACCAGCCGGACGATCTCCGAGACCGGAATCTCCATGGACATGCGGCACGGATCCTGGCGCCCGCTCATGGCGCTGATGATGTGGGGCCGCCCTTGGAGAGGCAGCACTCGGTGCTCCACGAAGGCGGCAAGCAAGTCGGAGGGCTTGAGGCACTCCGAGTCAATCATCACTTGAAGCCGGGCGAGGACGTTGGCGGAGTTCACCGACAGAGTTTTCGGCCGGTAGCTCCAGTTGGAACGGGGCTCGGCAGGCGGGCTGGCTGCGTAAGCCAGCAGGTTGATGAAGTTCTGCTTCAGGTTGATGTTGTCAATATAGAAATACGACCGCTGCCACAGTTTGGCCGACTGCAGTAGGGCGATAGTCGAGAAGTGAAGCCCGCCGCTGGTCCCGGTGCGCCGCACCACGACGGAGGCTCTGCACTGCACCGCCTCTCCCTTGACGGCGGTGCCGAGCTTGAGGTAGAAGAGCTCTGCCCACAGCTCGAGTGTGGGCAGAGTGCCGAGGTAACCTTCGCAGAGCATGATGAAGGCGGAGAGCAGCACCACCGAGTTCGGCATGAGGTGGTGGGGCTGCAGTCCGTAGAAGTCCCTCAGCGAGCAGAGGAATCCGCTCGCCGAAAGGCCGAAGCCGCGAAGAAAGTGCGCCCGAAAGATGACATACTCGCCGTCCCTCGGTGCCGGAGAGATCTCGCGGGCGAGGGGGAGATGCACCTTGACGTCGGTGTGATGAGGAAGACGTCGTGTCTCGTGAAGAAATTGGATGTGGTCCTCGCGGATGATGGATCCGTCCCAGTCCCCGGCGCGGCCGCTGAGTGTCATGGGCTCCATGCTCAGAAGTGGCGCGAGGCGGCGGCAGCAGAGAAAGGGCTGGCGATGGTGAGCTGCTGCATCGCTCCGGCAAAGGCAGAAGATGCAGGGATAGCGAGGAAGAAGGAGCAACAGCAGCGAGGCAGAGGGAGAGGAAGGCGCCGGCATTGAACAAAGATGTGTCCAAGAAGAACAAGTGCTTCTCCCATTCCAACAACTTAGCTCGCTCCTCCATGCCCACCTTCCTCTCCTCCAATGCCACTTTCCTCTCCTCGGCGGCCACCCTCCTCTCCTCGGCCGCCAACCTCCTCTCCTCGACCGCGGCATCTTGGTTCCTTGCCATTTTCCTCACCTCGTCGGCTTCTCTTCTTGCGTTGACAATTCCTTCCATAGCATTTTTTATCTCATCATCTCCTTTCCTCTTCTTCTTTTCTTTTGCGTCTTTATTCGTGCCATCCGGTCATTTTGGCTTCGAGTATGAAACCGAGTTTGGGGTGGGGCTTCTCTTGCCATCTTCACTTGATGCATCCTCCTCATCATCATCTTCCAGATCAATTGTTCGCTTGTGTTTTTTGCTCAAATCCAATCATCAATATCCTCACGCTTCTTCCATTTGTCATCATCTTTCAATACTTCATAGCAATGAGGCAAGGTAAATGGCCTTCCTTTCTTGATCTTCCCCTTCTTGGTCCTCTTCTCCTCTCCTTTGAACAAGTTTTGTGCAATATTTAACTACATGAAAACAAAACAAGTTAGCACAAGAAACACCAACAACAAGCATGATGTGAACATGAGGAATGATGAAATGACATCATTGGTGCCACTTGGGTTTAACTTATCAACCGCTTTTTGTGCGGCCGCCCATTGTTGACAATCCCATTTGATGGTTGACCACCGGGAGCGAAGTGATTGTGTGGAGCGGTCAATTCCACTCATGTTGCGAAGGTCAAAGTGTTCTTTCATCCGTAGCCAGTAAGCATCTCTACTTTGATCACCTTCAACGGATGGATCCCTCGACACGTCCAACCAAGTTTTGCATAGCACAACGTCCTTGTCGTTGGTGTAGTTGCCTCCTCTTCCTTTCGGTGCGTCGACAATGCCCTCACCATCCTCGTCCACCTCGAACCCATGGTCTTCAAAAATGCATGTCATTGATTTGAGACCAATGCGAATTGTTCGAGCCAACACCCATAGTTGACATGTATGCATCATCATTCACACTACAAATATATAAAACAATGCAATAAGCTATCTATATGTACGCATTCAAAAAATAATGAAGGAAAAAAGTTCGGGATTTTTTTAACCTTTGGGGCATATCGTCGAACACATGGTGCGCGTCAGCCACCGGCTCAACAAGTGAGCTCGCCGGCGCTTCGGTAGCCGCCGCGCTCGTCACACGCCCTGCAAGCTTCTTCCTCGGCGCCTTCGAGGTGTCGGAGCCGTCCGCCGCCTTGTTCTTCTTCGCGGATGTCTTGCCCTTCTTCGGCCGCGCCGCATTTGGGAGCTTCGAGGGGGGTGCACGTGGCTTCATCGTGGCGGGCGCCGGCGCGACGCCACCAGCCGCCGAGGTCATCCGCGGCGGCATGAAGAGGCCGCGCGCGAGGCCGATGCTCGGAGGAGCTCCGGCGGAGGCGTGGCCAATGCTCCCAGCGCTAGGGTTTGCGGCGGCGGCGGCGCTGGAGGGTTCACGGCTGTAGGATGGGGTGAGGGGATGCCGGCGCGTGCGTCCATCGGGTTAGCTCGCCAGCGCCG